>NC_069375.1:17274900-17576800 GCF_021730395.1 Mercenaria mercenaria | reverse complement strand
CGAAACTCTTACTTTGACACGGTGTAGAACTTACCTGACATTTTCCATTCACACAGCGAGAGAAAGGTACAGCCTTGTTTAAGAGACATTCAGTGCCGTCCGCGTAACTCTTACGTCCATACGTAATGGCTGTATCACTCTGACACCTTTCACTGCAGCTCTCATCACCTGTAAAGAAACTAGATTTTCACTATACGACAGCATATGAGAGATAACAAAAAGTATCCAAAAATTCGAAATGGTAACAATTAATTTAGCATTATAATCATGTCTGAATATCATATGATACCGTATTTTGTTAGATCCTAATATTCTGTAACACAAGCGTACCCAGTGACTCACAGGGCCAAGATCGGGTACAAGTAGTGTTTATTTCTTATTTATTAATTAATGCTTTGAAGTGGTTTACAGAAATATATCGGTAGATTATCTCGTAATTAATTAGCACGTTTTACTTTTCTTATTCGTATAAGCCTCTGCGATATTGTTTGCACATTTTGCGTCACTGATCAAACCAATCTGACTAAAGTACATATCCTATTGCTCTACGCTTAGGATCTGAATACGAGCTATTGATAGCCTCGTTCTGACGACCCTTCCGCTAGCCAATCAAAACCTAACTTACAACATTCTGCAAGCTAAAATAGCCTTGGTTTCTGATATCTACAATTCTTATATCGTTAGAGAAGATAGCCGGTTAGGTCAGTCGGTAGGGCACTTTCTCTGTTAGCGAGGGCTCCCGGATTCAAACCTTGGACTGACTGCAAATTTCTCTTACACTTTGACATTCGAACAAATCGTCTGATTGGTTCAAATAAAAATAGATTTGCGAAAATAAAAAATACAATACATTGTATTGGAAATCCAAAATATACAGAAGGCGAATGTGAATGGGTCGTTCTCAGATCTTCGTTTAGAAGATCAAGTACTTTAGTCAGATTGTGATCAAACCTGTTACATAGGTATGTAGTGCATGGAGATATTTCGATTTTCTAATTCAGTTTCTATTTACAAATAAATTACAAAATAGCACGGTTCTTTATTTTCAGAAAAGTGGCAAAATATAGCAATCTATGCCGGCTTCATCTATCTACTTCTTTGAGGAAGAATGTGATCCTGCAAACTTGCAGACAAACTTAATGAATGTGCCTATAACTGCCTACCTAGAGATCCAAGTGCTGGTATCATCGAGAGCGAATATTTTTCCATCGAAAATCTGGAACACTGCAAAGTCCTGTAGTCTGAATCACAAGGCTGAAAGACATGTCAATGATAGTGACCTTTCTACCATACAAGAACGCTGTGGAAATCTTGCACACAAATTTTAAGACGTTATTATATAGTGGTAAAAACACAAGTTCTGCCATTGAAAACTTTATATTTTGTAGTCTGTAAACTTATATTCATAGGTGTGCACATCTTAGTACAGCTTCTAACATGTAAAACTGATTCCTTTAGGATCATAGTCTTGCGTGTTTATATATAATAAAATTCCGGTTAATTCTGCCCTGGGATTTGAGAGAGATATTAGTGGTGTTGCATATTTCATTTTCATTCATGAACAATGTAAATCAAACAAAATTTGTTTTTCCTTTAGCTTGGTTGCGTTTTATGCTATTAAAAATCACAGAAACAATGAGTTAGGTATAAACTTACATACTTGACTTCTTTGTGTGTAAAAGAATAGTATAGCAGACCAAGTGTGTAAAATAAGTACAAATAAATTGAGTTCAACACTGAAGTCTTTATACAATCTTCCTATCTCAGCATGCCTCACAAATTAATAAAGTTAATAAATACACAGTAAAATAAATGCGGAATATCCCGACACTGACACTTACCTGAATGTTGCATATCTTTCCTCTAGTAGAAGATCCGGGACAGTCCTTTCCTGCATACTGCGGACTGTAAAAAAAATGTGGAGAGGTTTTTGCTGTAGAGAGGGCCACTCTGGAGAGATTGCACTGTATTCATTAGATCGAATAGACTAGCTGTTAATAAATGTACCACTAAAATTTCTTAAAATCATCATATTAGACCTGGGATACAGAGTGGCTACATTAACTACTGTAACAATGAATAGTATGATTGAAAATTAATTATTAATGAGATATATTTCGTTTTTTGTATCATTGTTTACGTTGTCTGTAAGAAAATAGCTATGCAGGAATTAAATACTACACGTTCGAACACGACTAAATAAATTATTGGCATCGTTGTTAACTGAGTTTTAACAAGACTATTTTTGCTTTACAAGGTATGATTTGTGCTAGAATCCATGACAACCACTTGCAAGGACATTATTTGTGCATTGTTATTGCTCAGACGGCATTTACATACATGTATGATTCTTCAGGTTTCCATAAAGCAGACTGTGATTTACATCTTGTACTTTTTCTTCCATTATATTCCCATTTGATCTTTACCCGTATTTAAAAAAATAACAGATATGTTTATATAACAAAATAATAACATTTAATTTAAGAAATAATTTATATCAAAACAGTGCTTTATCACTATTTATACACGATGGGCGGTTATACGTCGGGTGTAATAATTTAACGAGGGCGCACTGTTTTGCTATAAATTATTTCGATTCTACAATGTTCTTTATTGCAAAATTTATACCAAATATAATGGAACTGTTTCTTCGCGCAAGCATGGCGCCAATAGTAGATGTTTTTTAAAACACGCCAGGACCGGAAACGGTAATACGTCTTGCGGCAAAATTCAGTTTAAGCGAAAGTTATTGCGAATTATTCGGCAAAGCGGATAACTAATTCAGTGTGTGTATAAATTGATCAAAACATTTGTGCAATGTGATATTTTGACATTATTAAGAAAAAAAGGTTCATGAAATTTGAAAGCGCTATTTCATGATGCGTACATGGCGCTAAATATCACATTGACGTGAAGTCAACATAACATTGTTGTGATGATTAAAGTATTGTTAGCCATATTAGAATACAAATTCTAACATGACTCGGTTTGATTTCCGGTTAAACAAAGAAGGAACTCAAGCTCTGTATATTCTGCGATAAACAACGGTTGACGCGCAGACCGGTAAGAGAGCATTATGACGGCAATTATGACGTCAAATTGCCGCATGACGTCCGAGGCATTACTCCTCGGGTAAATTAAGTCCAGCATAATATTTATTAAAATATGTCAATAAGCACGTCAGAGTGAAAACAATCAAGGCCTTCTTGTGATTTATTGTCTTATTTACCACGGTTAACGCCCTCGTGGTTCAGTTCCTACGCATCTGAACTCTGAACCGTGGTTAATCAGACGTTAAACCACTCGAAAAACTTGATTATTTGTTAATTATGTTATGGCAGAAGAGCAGCTGACAACATAATGAAAAGTAATTTATAATCGAAGTTTTAAGAATATCTTTTGAGCGCAGAAACATAATCGCTATACAGATATAAGTTGTATACATACGGCGGGTTGTTGCAGTATCGTCTCTTTATTTGGACCCCACCGCCGCAGGATCTACTGCAGGCGGAATAATCTGTCTCCCAAGCCGACCAACTGCCATCGACTGGTGCCATCGACTCGTGTTCCTTATCTATTGGCTGGCACTTTCCCTGTATACACCACTGTTGTACAATAAAAATATCTGTACCCTTCTGGATCGTACCTTCTATTAAGACATGTCACATATAATTCAATTCCGTTGTGGAATCTGATATTACTTTTTGTGGATATGATATTACTTATTCCTTTTTGTGGATATGATATTACCTTTAGTGGATATGATATTACTTTTTTGTGGATATGATATAACTTTTAAAAAGCTTTCTCGTCGACTTTATATTATATAAAGAGCAAAATGATCTTAAGCAAAAGTAGTATAAGACGTTTGACCGTATATTACCTTTTACCCTGCTATATTTCTATATTTCTAACATGGACTGGTCCATCATTTAATTTGGACAGTTCCACCTATTATTTAAAGGGGTGTTCACTGAAAAGTTACTGACTGAATAGCGAACAGTGCAGACCATGATCAGCCTGCACGGATCACAAAGGTAGAATCACTTGCAACCTAGTGACCTACTTAACCCCATATAAACTCATTGAAACTCAGTCTGCTAATACATGGCACAGATATACAACAGGATATCAGGTATACAATTAAGACACTTTCTGAATTAATGTGTTTTCATATCTCCGTCTGCTTTCTTGCTCAATCAATTTCTTTTCAGTACAGCTTTAAAACATACGACATAGTGGGTTTGCGACCAGCATGGATCCAGACCAGCCTGCGCATCCGCGCAGTCTGGTCAGGATCCATGCTGTTCGCTAACTGTTTCTCTAATTGCAACAGGCTCTGAAAGCGAACAGCATGGATCCTGACCAGCCTGCGCGGATGCACAGGCTGGTCTGGATCCATGCTGGTCGCAAAGCCACTATGTTGATTTTCTCATGGCACGGCTCATATATACGATAACTTTATTATACTGTAAAAGCAAAGTATGGTATTCTGTGTAATTCAATAAAATGGTATAATATATGACACTCTCAGTTGTATAACTAAATATTTTATTTCCCGACTTCTTCAGTCAAAAGAGTTATAGATCTAATTACAATCTTGAAAACACCAAAGAAAACAGTTATTCTGTGGCGGGTATTTAAAGGCATGATACCAGAATCATATTTGTTTGAAAAAGTACGAAAACGCTAAAGATATAAAATTTACAAACAATATCATATAGAGTTTATCGTACCATTCTTGTATTATTACAGTCAGTGCCGTCCAGAAGTGGTGAAGAAAACCGCAAAGCTTGGTTGCCTTGGAACCTACATATAATGTTTCGGCAAGGGTCGAATTTCTGTCAAAAGTATTAAAGACTTCAAATAGTATTGCTTGCTTACAAGTGTGCTATTTTCATAACTAGATATCTAACAATAACGAACTTTAGATGCCAGAATGTATGTTCGATAGATGACGTGATATCAAAACATTATTGCAAGATTGCACTTTCAAACAATGTTTGTTTTTTTTTGTTTTTGTTTTTTTCAAATGGTGTCTGAAATATCACTCGGCATAGTCAGCAGTTTCAATCAGAAGCGTAGACTGACCTTAGATGAATCTTTGAAAAAAATTATGGTATAGAAGAAATAACATGCACACTGTCTTCGGGTATAGCATTGTTGTATGCAAGTACCTTGAAGTTGTTTTCACTATTTAAATTGTAACTGTTTCCGACTAAAAATAGTAAATTGTACACATTTCTTTGATACATTTGCACCTCTAAGAGTAACAGCCGTGAATTCGAAAAAGTAAGGTGATATAGCTACCTTGAATATATGATATCACTTATTTCAACTAGGAAGATAATGTATCCAACGAAGTTTACTGCACATTAATAAAAGAGATATTACCACGGCTGATTTTTCAACAATTTTTATCAAGGCGATATACTATAAAATAATTCGAATGTAATATACCTATACAGAGCAAAGACAGTTAGTTAAATCTAATATATTTCTACTTACGTTGTTACCAGCTCTGTAGAATACATAACTCTCGTTACTCCGCATTTTACACTGTTGATCGGCCGTATACAACGTCCCTGGCAAAGGAAACTCCGTTCTGTTATCTACAAAGCCATTTGGTCGGTTCTTTATACACGTCAACCTTCTAGACCTATAAATAATTAGAACTAATTTTAACGTTTTATCTCTCATGTTTTACTTTTGTCAGCTCCACGGTGTTTCCATGTACTATTGGTATTTTGACTTCTATCAAAACATATGTTAAAATCAATGATGATATAAAATGTATTATAATAATATGATTTGGACAAAGCATACGTACATGAACAACACATCAAATGAGACTTACGCAAATGACCGCTGTAACTCAATGGCGCTTTGGTTAGACCATGTAAACGCTTCGTTACCGCTCCATCCACCTGCAGACATTATACCAACATCATCTGTTTCTTTGTCGTGAGTCATACCCAGTCTACAAACAAATGTATGTTATTTCCTGCGGCTAATCCATCCTTGGTAAAAATATCAATATGGCTAGATATGTCCCATTCATTTTAAGCATAAGTATATATTTTTTATTTAACCAGTCATATATATGCAAATTGTGTCATACTCCTAAGCACATTTTCATATTTTATTTTTCTAATTCTATACTAGACATAAATACATGTATAATTTGATACAGAGCCACATCTAACGCTGCCACTTATAGATATGATTATATTTCAATTTAAGTTGAGGAAGATAATTATGAATCAGCACCGGCGCTTTAAATGATAATTTATGTGGTAACAAACAATATACATTAAGTGTTGACAAAAATAATCGATTCTTGAAATAACAGCGATCTTGAAGATGGAAAATTATAATTATTGCATTCAAATATGCGATTTGCAACGACTACAATACATCTTACAAGTGACCAATTTCGTGTGCCAGTGTAATTCCCATTATGGGTCCCTCATCTTCTACCAACGCACACCTCAGATTCTTGTTACACATTTTGTTTAAGTGTGCAAGACCATTTATACCACTGTTACCATAGTCATCCTCAAGATCCAGCCTGAAATAAGAGATTGTTTTGAATAATAATCTCACATAAACGTATTTTATGATTAGATGAGATTGTATTTATTAACGATATGAAGCGGCACTAGAGACCAACTTCTTCTGTTGGCCAGCAAATACTTCAACTTTCCTGTAACGGTTCATTTTATGCAAAGATTTCAATAAACTGGCAAATGTTCAGAAGCAGTAGTCGATACTATTGAACGAAATATTTTTTCAAAGCTAAGTGTATATTGCAGTTGAACACATGTTATATAAATATGTCCTATACTAGAGATGCTTTTGAGAAAAGCGCATGTTTCCTACAACTGCCTAATCATCTAAATAGTAAGTCAGTCTGCGCTTTCTTGGACCCAAAATGTACCATATACTACTTGTGCAGGCGCATTTTTGCACACAAAACTATACTACTATAAGTAGTATAGGGTACGGTCTGGGTGCACGAAAGCGCATGGGGTCTGAAGATTTTTTGGTAATTCAAGGGCCATAATTCTGATGTGCCTGAGCCGATTTGGCTAGTTATCGAACTTGACCGAGGTCTTATGATCAGACACAATTAAGTGTGAAGTTTGGTGAAAATCAGGTGAGTAATGTTCGACTTAGAGTGCGGACAAGCTTTGTGACAGACAGACACACAGACACACAGGCAGGAGTAAATCAATACGTCTTCCACATCACTGTGTGGCGGGAGACATAACAAGAAAGCTCGTTGCAAAAATAACAGTTTGGCTCTTTAGACATTGACGAAGGAGCATTTGGTCCGTATCCATTAACGTTTAAGGTTACACTTGAACATTGATTTTAGAAAGCTAAAGTTTCTTTTCACTCTTTTATAGCACATACTATAATAAAACTTTGTACGGATTGCATTCAGCTCCTAATGAACACATCAAAATTTTATCAGTTATAAATTTGTACAAGATTGATATGGTAAATTGAATATTTGCCGTTCTTTAATATAAGTTTAAGACTTTAAAAATTATTAAGATTATTGGGATTAACTTCGCACACCAATATTTCTAATCCTTCTGTCTCCTTGTGAGATTGACTTTAAGACAGAAATATGAACTTTAAGCATTACACACTATAAGTGATCCCACGTGATTCTGACCTTGAAGAACACACGACGAATCACTGGCAATTCATACCACACTGAGTGATGAATATGCCTACCAAGTGTAGGTAAATTTGTATTAAGTGTATCAAAGAAGAAAGTGCTTTTTAATCCCACCTGACAATGACATACAAGAAAGGTAAATGGATACTGTGCATTGCATTTCAGCCACAATGTTGTAATGACTGGACAAGAATCTTATTGCATCTTCCTGACCCTGTTAAATAACACAGTACCCTAAAGTTATCTAGTGAGTACGATTGTCATATTAAAAATAAAACGTAATAAAGGTTACAAAGAATGACTAGGATAGGAAATGTCTGGGGGGAAAAGAGCAAATTATTAAGATCCTTTTGACATCTCATCACCATGACCTTGCAGAAAGGACAACAGATTCTGTGCATTGCAGGCCGCAATGTTATGATGTGATACGTTTATTATAACAGCCTCTTGGTATGCAATGTTGTATTCGGCTCGAGTGGATTTTGCTAGGCCCGCTTGCAAATCAAGAAACTTCCTTTAATGACCCTTTTATTTAATCGTATACCTTTTTCTTACGTTATATCAGCCAAAATGGACTATACTTTTAGATAAACAAGGCTGAAAACTCGTTTGAAACAATGAATTTTGACGCAAGGATAATCTCAACTAAAATAGATTAGAATACAGTCTTTTGTATTCATTAGTGAAATAGGACCGTATTTCAGGCAGAACATTCGTAGGGATGTAACAATTACTTATGTCAAGTTTGCTATGGATTGACGTACCTTGTCAGTAGAACGCTGCAATCTACTTTTTTAGTCTTTAGACCGGACTGCCAATCACAGAATGTCCGAAGTGTCTTGTTGGCATTTTCTGTCAGTTCTGATGCAAAGTCCTGAAACAAGCAAGGTGGAATGAAATAAATTATAATAACATATGAATCGTCCCTTAACTGAAGCATAATGTCAGAATGGCATGCATTTTATGTTGTTATTTAAGAAGTTAGATGAAATAGTATTAATTTTAGCTATATACATATATAGCGTAACGATATACATATACTTACATTATATGTTTGGATAACGTGTAATTCAGATAACGTCAAGTATATCTTAGCCCCGATGCTAGGGTGGGTGTACAACTTGCTTGCCTAAAGAAAATACAATAAATTAGTCAATAACATTACTTAGATTAGACACATAATTCTAAACGTTAAAAAGCCTCTACGAGAGAATACTTAAGGACCAGGCCATTTCTCTTAATAATTCAAAACAATAGTCTGTCCCGTTCTTAAATTTAGAATATCAATTTATTAATTTATTTATGTTAATCTGTCTGTCAACTGTGTTTATCTATATGTACGACTTGCATGTTTTTTACGTGTAATTATTTTACTTACAATATTGAAAGCCATCAATGTGTAATCTATGGCGTTATCACGAGTTCTGTGAAAATGGTACATGGTTGGATCAACAACCAGTCTTGTCTCGATGTATCGGGTCTTTGCGGAACGCTTCTGTCTTCCATACGCAACATGTAACTCGTTTTCGAATTCCTCGGCTGAAATCAAACATGACATACATAATCAAAGAACATAGATAGACTGAACAAAAATAACTTTAATTGTTATTTCTACGACTACAACCTCTTACTGAAGAGGTTAACAATTAAAGTTAATTTTGTATAGATGTTAGTAGTACGCTGGCTAAACGTTTAATCAACCTTGCTGATACAAGTAGTATGAATTTTGTTGAATATGCAATTGACTGGTGAGCTAAAAATACCTTCTATAGGACAAATTTGTTTATCTCCTTGGTAACGATACACAACATGTACTTTATCCTGGTAGGCTTCTGCAGATGCATTTACAGCTACAGGTTCTATAAACCGGCTTGTGTTCCCAAAGCTTATCACCCCATTCTGAGAAAGAAAAACATTCAGATGATAGAAAGACATATTTACCGCATGTGAACTCTCTCGCAGCTCGTGAAGAATGCAATTTTTAGTTTCTATTATTCTTATTTTTGACACTAACGGTCCGACTGCAGGGCTTAATGTGCAGAGTCACAAGTTCTGGAGTTAGGTCCACGAGTAATGCGTATGGTCCCTGTGACTTTTTGAGAAAAAAATAAAATCATTGTGTCTGAAATCAATCGCCTCTAGCTTTGATTCATATGGAGAAGTTAGAAGTTATTGCGAAGGACAAATTAGTATTGGCATATTAATTCATTGCCAAAATGTAAATCAAACACTCACCAGACCATTACAAACATTAGCTGCTACCCAGGATTCATCGTGGACATCGCTATGACCAATGTAGTAGCAATCTACGCTCTGTCGTGAACATGGATACAGGTCTTTTTTACCGCCGGGTAAATAGTTATGGATAAGACATCCTAAAGGTATAAATAAAAGAAAGTTATATTCCGACAAAGGCCTGGTGAACCTAAACATTGGATAGTGTGGACGTAAAGGTTTTCGAACTGTCAATTCAATTAAAATTTTCTGCATTCTCTTTTCGAGAAGTAGAATTTTCACCAGATTGATGATAAAGATATTTTTTCTTCTTTTTTGTCGAATTCCATTTTTGTAGAGATAAGACCAGTCTGACCTTGATAGTTTCTTTGAGGAGTGATCATAGGATATAGACGGGAACATTTCACTTATTATATTGAAGCATAAAAATGTACAAAAAAATACATCATAGTCTAGGAGCTAATCAATTTGAAAAACATCGCTACATGTGTGTTTTGCTCATAAATCCTTTATTGACAGATAAATTATCTACAACATCGCAGTTAAAGTTCGCTGTTTCTGTCAGCCAAACAAACAGTAGGGGTTCCTAAACTTGAATATGATAATTGAGAAACACACTTACTAAAATATAAAACATAAACTGCTTTAAACCCTTAAACTGAATTATTGGGCTGACTTACAGAAGCCACGTTTTTGTTTTGCTGTAACTAAAAAAGAAAAAGATATAAATATTTCTTCTGCTTAATGCTTGTTAAAAACACGTTATCCACTTATCTCGTTTTTGTTTATAAAAATGCATTCTCTTCTATCAACACTGAACTTGAATAATTCTTCTTTTTCTGTTTTTGATTGATAAAAACACATAAACTGTCTGTGTGAAAAAGAAATAAAGGTTTATCACGTTCTAATTTTTGCACACAATAAAATAAGTTTCATCATTTATTGATAATACTGTTGGTTTAAAACACGCTTTCATGTTTAATCCATGTCCTAAATATGAATATGTATTTTGTTTTTATATGCCGATAGTCTTGATCAGTGTCGTTTTTGACAATATTATTTGAATTAGTTGAATAAGCATTCAGCAACATGGTATGCTGCGTAGCTCCAGTTACCAATTAAGCTAATATGTCGTTCCTGTTTTTCAGTAAATGTTGACAGGCCAAAACTTAGTATATAAATGTTATTGATTTAGAACCGTACAACTTTCTCCGTTCAAAATGTTTGTATCAATGATTTATTTGTCTCGCCATTATATTGATTATAAATTCTCATTGGCCGTTTGGCCTAATGGAATATTTGAAATAAAGTTAAATTTGAAACTTTATTAATACCTTTCACCATTATTTCTATGTCATAATAAGTGACGGTATAATTATGAGATAACTAAAATAGCCACTGACCTCCAGATCCTATGACGACAAAAAATGCGATACTTTCTAGATATAAGAAAAGTATTACTTTTTTTCTAAAAGGGCTTGAAACTTAATGAATGATTTTATATTATGGAAACACATATGTATGGGTAGTTTTTACAAATGTGTCCATTTTAATTTGTCGGTTAAAGGTGAAAGCCATTGTTCAAGGTCAAGTAAAAATTGTTTCTACTCCATTACTTTTCACAGAAATTTCACCATGATTAAACTGTGTCGCGCACATGGTTGTCGGTTAAAGGTCAAGGTCATTATTGAAGCTCAAGTAAAATTGTTTTGTTTTGAAACTGCAATACTCGGTCACTTGCTTGTTATACCTCTTCCTTGATCATAGCAAAATTGCTCATTTTACAGTGAAAACGACAATATACATGCATAATTTAATAAGTATGGAGCAACAAAATACAAATGAAACGACATAGAACAATTCATTACCTTTAAGATTATTCTTGAAGACAAAAGTCTTACACATCTAGTATCCGCTAGATGAAAGATATTTGTTTTTGACACTAAAACAAACAAATATCAATTAAATATCGTTAAAAACAAGAGATCGAAATATCACTAAACGGTTAACTTTTGCAGTAAAGCAACGAACATTGATATATATTTCAATGGAGATAATGCACGCTCAACTAGCTCAACTACAGTTTAAAGGAGTGAAAAAGTTGGAGGAAAACAACATTTTATTGGCATACATTGTCAAGAAAAATATGTTATTTCTCATTTTGATACAGCACCTGGATTTTTTTTTATTATTTTGCTGAAATTGTTCACGTACAAAAGAATACATTACATTACGTGAAAAAAAAAAAATTTAAAACGTATGTATACAATATGTATCAAATATATATATAAGTGTCCAATACCCTTTATTTCCTATTCCTCATTTAATAGAATTATAACTACTCAGAATTCTACACCGTTCAGATTATTCTTTATTCACGAGTCTACCAAATTATACAATGATGTAAATAACGGGAAAAGAGATAATAGTTTTTCAGTTATTATTTGAAATCTATGACATTTAATTTTCTCTCCTATTATTACTAATTAATCAGTATAAATATGATTCTTATTTTAAATTTCAATTACTATCTTTTTACAGACTTTATTAGTTGATAATTATAAATTTTCTCATGTTCATTATCCAAGAACGTTTTTCAATAACAATCTTAATGTGTCATTTCATCTGATTTCCCATTTATTTGAAGCTAATAAAAGTTTCTATAATAAAAGGTACTACTCCACTATTTTCACAAATACTAATTAAAGACATCTGTCGAAAACGTTTTTCAATTATTCAGTTATACCACGACGATATGGAAATTATCACAAGATATTATTAGGTGTAGCACAGCTGTGCTAAGTTATGATGTAACCCCTTGATATTTTTAAATGAATTACACAAGACGCTCATAGTCTTAGTAGAGCAAATATATCACAAAAAGATAAATGTTGAAATCCAATTAATTCTACAATGCTAGATAGACAAATAGATATTTTATTCCTTCATAACTGATTACACTAGATGACGATAGCAATTTAACTTTAGATTTATTGAAGAATTTCTTTAAAAGTTTCAGTATAGTGTTTTTCTTTGGTTTTTATTTTTTTGTTGTTGCTGTTGTTGTTACACACTTAATAAATGGCATTGAATATCATTGGCGCACAACGTACTTTAGTTAAAGTTTCACTTTTCTGTGACATCAGTCAGTGCAGTGAATGTGACACAATTCGAAAACCGACTGAAGGGTCAGATAGAAATACAACCGGCTGATTGCTGTGAAATATGCGTGCGTGATGACGTCTGCTGATGGGAGTCGGACACGCAAGACTCTTAGAGATAGGCTATGTTGTGTTTATCCCCGTTAGACATGCGAAAGGAAGGTTATCCAAGTTTCCTAATTCCTTTCTGATAAACGCCGATTGTCCAGGACAGTAGTACAACAAGAAGTTGATAGTGGATCTACAGACCTGTTAACTGAACACAGACGATGGCGGATTTATAACAGTCCCAATATTTGATACTTAAACTAACATTACAAACAAGATTTTATGCCGAGTGTAACAAAAGACAAGAAAAAGATCTGGTGTAGATCTATTGGGATATTAGTATTGAATGTAACAATGATTATTTAAAACCTTCAACATATTCAATCTTATGGTTTATGTGTTAACGAATAAGACTTGTAATGCAATATGCTACCCAGCTGAACGAATTCAAGAACTAAAATGTAAACGGCTAACATGAATAATAGGCCAGTGTACACAATGTCTATCTGTCGTTGACGTCAAACCCCTTACGGGAGCGTAGACGTTTTGCGAGTCAAAATAAAAAAAGAAGAAAGAATATAGTGTTAAAAATTTAGAGTGGAAAAAAAACTAAAAATAACTTTGGTGATGTAAAAAGGTTAAAACTAGAGTTTGCAGGATAACTAGGGCGAAACATGTTCAAGGCTGCAAACTGAACTGCTCTAGGGTAGTAGGGTAGGGAGGTGGGCGACACTGGGGGTGGGGAGCGGGGAGGGCGTTGGTTCCAATGGTACACTGTTCTCGGAAAATAAGAAAACTTGTAAGTAATTAAATTGCAGTAATAATTAGAGAAGTTAGGAAATGGCCATAATAGAAACAACGTGTCACTGGGGTCAGGTAGCCAACGATTGGGATAGCAAACAGATCATGATGAATCTTATTGAAGAGTGATAACCTAGAATCTATACGCCTTAAATCCAGTCGACGGAGGTTTAGGGAGTGTAGCATATCTGTTACACTGGAAGTACGGTCGTAGTCGGTCTTGATCCAACGGGCGACTCTCCTTTGGACGCTTTCAATTTGGTCAATTTGATTTTGGGTGTGGGGCGACCATACCTCGGAGGCATATTCGAGCTGGGGTCGGGCTAGAGTCTGGTAAGCAAATGGTCTTAATGGGTTAGGATTTGACATTAATGTTTCTTCGTAAGAACCCTAGGGTTTAGTGAGCTTTCTTGGATGACCTGTTTATGTGATTGTCCCATGATAGGTCATTTGAGATATCCACGCCTAGGTATTTAGCTGAGCTGACCGATTCAAGTTGAACTCCGTGTAGGTAATACTGGGTAGGGATAAGACGTTTCCTTCTTGTGGCATGGATCATTTGACACTTGGAGAAGTTGAACTCCATATCCCACTCCAACTCCCACTTTTCTAGAAGTTTGAGGTCCTTTTTGAGAGTAACAGAGTTAGATATGTTGCCATGTCATCTGCAAACAGACGGACTTTGGAACTGACGTTTTGTGGGAGGTCATGTATGTAAGCTATGAAGAGCAGGGGACCAAGTACAGAACACTGTGGGACACCTGATGATACTGGGATGGCATCAGATGTACTGCTATTTACAACTACTGATTAGATCCTATTATCTAAGAGGCCTTTGACCCATCTTAGTGTGTTACCTCTGATTCCGAATAATTCGTGCATTTTTAGAAAGCCTTTACATGGTTAACCTTGTCGAAAGCCTTACTAAAATCTAGTAGTATAAGATCTACTTGTTTCTTACTGTAGACTGAAATGACCAGATCATTTAATAACATAACTAACTGAGTAACACATGATCTTTTTTACCTAAATCCATGCTGAAAGTTATAAAAATACCATGGTTGGTGAAGTGCTTAACAATAGATGAGGAAACAATGTGTTCAAGAACTTTGCATAGGACACATGTATGAAACTGGCCTATAATTTACTGGATTTGACTATCATCATTTTTTAAAAATGGGATCAATCAGGAGCCGTAACTCAGGAGCCTTTGATTGGATCTGACAGATTCATCATGGAATCCAAGATCTATTGTTTTCAAAGATATTTTGCAAGTTTTATCAAATCAATCCATGACTGAAGTCTCTATATGGATGCAAAAGCCAAAATCGCCTTTAAGTGGCCGTAACTCTTGAACCCAAGGAACTGAGATATTATGCCAATACAAGCTGTATGCAAGTTTGATTAAAACTGATTGCTAAATGTGGTGTGGTCTCTATCGTGCTCACAAGAAATTGTGAACGGACGTCGGACGGACGAAGGGCGATCACAACAGCTCATCTTGTCGCTACGTGAAAGGTGAGCTAATAAAAAATGTTTGTCACATTAAAAACATATTGAACACTGCAGAGTTTCCTTCCCAAATCACAAGTTTTCCGTTTAGGTTGTTTCAATTTCTTCTGCAAATTTTTGTTATCATTATGTATATAATCTTTATTTTCAAATTTATCACTTGTATAGGGTACTTTAGTCTAAAATTAACAATTGCAGTCCTCAGAAAAAAAAACGATGCGTATGCATATGGAACATCTGTTATGAAGAAAAACATGGTAACGTTGTTGTAATGTTGTTAACAGTAAGCTAAGATAACGTAAATGTCATAACTGGATGTCCTCATTATATCCTGGAATATGTATACGTATGAGAACTTCCTGTAATATTTAAACTCTAAGTAAAAGTATCTGGTGTATATTAATTTGTATCATTTAACCTTTATCATATTCGCACGATTGGTTCTGCCGCTGCGACTTCGCCATTCAATTAGTATCTTTTAGCTAAGTACCCCTTTTAACAGTTAATGGTACTGTCCAAACTGATGGACAAGTTCTTTATCGAAATTTAGCATGGTAATGGTTAAATGTTTGTGATGTGTTTCAAAACAATAGTATTTTGTTCTGAAAAGATATTTCTTTTTTTTACTTTTTGCAAAGACAGTATAAAGCTAACATTGTAAGTATGTGTATGTCTTCTTCAATAGTGATTGTTGTGTACATACAAACTTGATTAGCAAGCTAGATATCAAGGTAAATACAAACACTTCAGATTTTCTAGAATTTCCAATATAAACAAAACAATGATCATGCGGCTAACAATCTAACATTTCAATTATCAAATAATAGTTGACAAGCATCCAAACAAAATGTGCGTGGTTTGTGTAGTATTGAAACTGGTTTTTGGGCACCTACTGAATTTCGACGCAGGCCTATGAATATCTATGTTGTTTCCCCTTCATAAGTTTGATGAACGTAAGGAAAATTTTGTTTCCTTAAGAAAACATCATGATAAAATATGTCATTATAGTATAAAGATGCTATGGAAGCACAGAATGCAACCAAGTAAAAGAATAGCAAGCTCATTTTGACAGAGTCTTACATAATGTCCATCACCCCTCATGTCCAGCTAGCACCTACTTAAACGGGTTTCTATAACAGTAAAATTGATTCCAAAGCAAATACAGGGAGACTTTTCGCCACCGCCATTCGGTACTTAAAGGTTAGTTCTAAAATTCTTACCTGGAGTGAAAATGTTTTTGTTAGGACGTAACGTGATTGTAAACGTCTCGTTATCCAGGCTGATCTGGTACTGAACGACATTCGCAGCACGTTTACGGAATGGACGTAGATCACTCGTGTCAATTTCCTTCACTGCGGCGTATTGAACGTCCGGTTCTGAAATTTTGAACCAAAACATCTCATATGAAAATTATCAGAAACATTTATATTTGTGTGTGCAATCTCGCAAAGTCGCGATTTTAAACGAGCAATGCATTTAAGTATTGAAGACTTACGTCGAAACATTATGATAAAATGGAAATCGAGATTCTTAGATGAAGCGAAGTAATGATCTGAAAAATACCTTCACTGTGGTCAGTAGGCTTTGATTGCTCATCAGACAGAAGCTGTGGTAAGCGATTGCACTGAAATAAAGATAATTGTTTTAAATTTATCATAGGTATTTTCTCTCTCAAATACAACATACTGTTTTACTAACGTAAACCAAATGATGTTTTCAATTACTATCGGTCACAGAATTATATTCATTCAAAAGTGACGTAATGATGGCACCTCAACGTGCCATGCGTCAAAATGTTCACTGTATCGAACGAGTTTTCGGTCTTTTTTAAGATAAAATCATAGTCGACTTTGCCCGATATTATAGTAGAAATGTGTATATTTATATAATAAAGGATCATTAAAAACAGTACTTTGATCTGCAATCATGCATTCGGCTCGAGTGAATTTTGCCACAAGGCTCTTATAATTACCCTATATATACCTTGAAATAGCATGTACATGTATTAAACTGAAAAATTACATTAAAATCTAGCTTGCAAATCAAATCTCATCATGTGAAAAAATATTACTATTATTACTATATATAACAGTATTGTCTTTAAACAAAATAATGCTTAAAGACTGTTATATTGTGTTCCATAAATTCAAATTATAAAATAACCACCATTTTATACCAAAAAAAAATGATGAGTTCTTTATCTCTGTAAAAAAAAAGGTTACTGAAATCTACTACAAATAAATTTAGAAAAACAAAACTTACTCGAACGAGAAATATCAAACAAGCAACCGTGAAAACTAAAAAGGTAAAATTCATTTTGATCTGTTGAACTTAGAGGTATTCGCGTAAGCAAATCCCTGAGTTATGCCCGTGTAATTGGGCATACCCGTTTTTATAATTCTTTGCAGGAAAACAAAATTATTTCCGTTTTTGATAATAAATAGATTTATGACTGCCTCCTCGACTAGCATAATATAGGCTAGTTTTTAATAATGTTATCAAAGATGTTAAATGGACCAATTTATCAAAAGGCGACTGTTGGGAGTTTTGAAGTTTTCAATGTCGCTCTGGTATTAAGAGTTAATTTATAGAGGAAGGCTTTTGAAAGTGTTATCTTTACGCAGTGGTTTAATTACTGGAGCACTTAAATATGTTGAAGAGGTTACTGAACGGCTACATGAAAAATGAACAAGGTCTACTTAATCTTACTGCGTCTGGAATCATTGCTACGTAACTAGGCACGCTACGGTAACCACACAGGCCGTGTACACTTCCTTCTCTATTAACAGTGGCATATCATATTCATTTCCATTCCAAATTTAAAATTTAAAACGGATATTTTCAAGTTCCTTCACGGTCCTCTTCACGCTCTTGGGGTTCCGGCGGAATTGTTTGTAGTTACCTAAAACTGATTCCATTCAGCTGCTGTTTCTTTGTATACAATTTACAGCTTATCTCCTCGTACGTCATGTAAGTGCATGGTTATTGTTAGGCTTCAAAATGCTTGCGTCAATTCCTTGCAAAGGCCATGTATCTTGACCCTCGCTAATAGGCCTATTGAGCTTGTGTTTACCAGAGAAATAACAAAGTTAATATATATGAAATATATAGACCGCCGGTAGGGAGGGATGCGCCGAATGCGATCGCATTCCCTTTCTTTTTACTTTTCTTTAGTTTGTATTGAATTAAAACGGGACATATATATTTATACATCTGCCAGTAAGTTAACGTTCCGTCTTTTTTAAAAAAGAGGAAGTCCTCAAATTCTTTCGTACAGCCCATTTACCAGTCGTGTTCTTCCGGAGAAGCAATCAGCAAGCTAATGGAACCATATGTTCAAAATTCATAATGTGGAGACTGTATGTTTTAAAATCAGTTAGTATCCTAACATTTTACGCAGTAAACTCTGAGTATGGGAGTCATATGCTTCCGTTTTGCAGTCTTAGTTTTAAACCAAAACTGTTTCTCAAATATGAAATTTCTTTTACTGGGTTTTGAGTCCGACCGATACAATTTAAGTCATATGACGATATTTCCAGCCTTTGATATTGCAGAGACCTGCGGGCATGCATGGGCCACTGGCACCAGACCAGACAGAAAATGCCTCTGTACATGTTATACCCTACCCTAGGTATTCTAGAATACTAGGGGTAGGGTATAACATGTACACAGGTATTTTCTTTCTGTTCTGGTGCCAGTGGCATGGGTTAGCACTTTGATATAACCAACGATCTTCCGTAAGTCAGTTTGACGACTTCCTCACATGAAGAATTCTGCACCGCAAGCTAGGTTTTAAACCCAAATCAGTAAAAGGCGGGTTATTTGGAGTCAGCGACCTTAATCACTCAGCCACGAAGGACCCCCGAGTATGTAAGTGTAATTTCACTGTTATGTATACGTGATGGTCATTGAAATGGGTCCAGGCCGACTGAGTTTAAAAGTCGATTTAAGTCTTGAAAATCAAAGGAATGTTCAAAACATTTTTATTACTTCTGGAAGAAAAGGACAGTAAAATGTTTAGTGAAAATTTAATCTCTTAAGTGAAAATATGTTTTATATCTTTTTTACATAAACTGACCATGAATTCTATATATCTGTTAATTTAAACTGTAACTACGAATTCAATGCTTGACATTTTCGTTATGTAATAATAGTTTACATGCTGTTATCCACATCAGGAATTCGCGAAATTTTGGAGCCATTACTCATTTAAATCCATTGTAATCACTTTTCACTATAAAAATTATTTGGAATCAAAACTTAATTTCTTTAAAACAATGGCAATACATCGCAGTTGCTTTAAGTTCGGGTTTGAGATTGACCTGAGCGATGTTTTATACTTTTAATAATTGAACGGCCTATTATTTAGGTAATGTTTAAAAATCGGTATGATTCAACGCGATATATGTCAGATACGATTGAATTTAACAACACAAAATTGTACCGCCTAAATAGCAGTGATAAGAATAAGCACCTTAATACATGTATAAGGGGGTGGGTTCGATATCAAGCAGAATCGCAAAATATTTCATAAGTATTTTATTCTATAAATTGTCATCTCTTAATCATTATTGCATGAATTTATATATTCTCCAGATAAATACAGATATGAGCCGCGCCATGAGAAAACCAACACAGAGGCTTTGCGACCAGCATGGATCCAGACCAGCCTGCGCATCCGCGCAGTCTGTTCAGGATCCATGCTGTTCGCTTTCAAAGCCTTTTACAATTAGAGAAACCGTTAGCGAACAGCATGTATCCTGACCAGACTGCGCGGATGCGCAGGCTGGTCTGGATCCATGCTGGTCGCAAAGCCACTATGTTGGTTTTCTCATGGCTCGGCAGATATCAAGACAATGCAGGATTGAGGAAAAACTTCTATTACAGCCAATGCGGTGGCGACTTAATATTCTCAAAAGTAATTTATCAAATAAAGACATCGGTCTAGTCAGTGCAAAAATATCTTTAAGGATATGATAACACCTTGGTTTAACAATTTACTTTTAAGACGTCACTTGCTCAGTTTTCTTAAACCTTTTAGCTTTATTGTAAGAGAAAAAAATGCAGTGATAGATCTACAGATATTTGTGTTTTAAAACTTAAAAGTCTGCTCATCGCGTTATAAAGTGCCTTTATCATATTGTAATTAACTGAAAATGCTTATTAATTACAAATAAAAATTAAGAGAAGTTTCCCTTGATGCATTGCACACAAATGGAAAAGTCGGTGAACCGCAAATTTCTGAACTGGACTGGTCTATCTCTCAATTTGGGCAATACCATTTATCATTTGAAGGGTGTTCACTGAAAGTTGACTAACAGAACAGCGAACTGCAGACTATGATGTGCAGGCTGACATTGGTCTGCACTGGACGTAAAGGCACAATTACTTGCCGCCAGCAAGCTAAAGATTAAACGCGTTTAGGGCATGCCAAACTCATACTTACCCTACATACAAGACTGAGTAAAAACACTATATACAAGACTGTGTAAATAAAACGATTCCCCACTTAGATAAGCTCTAATATTAGTGAATTAGTAAAATATTTGTCTGTACCAAGTAAAATATATAAAAATGTCTGTCGAGGGCATCCACTCCACGCGTCTGTCTTTTGTAGGATGCCACCGTGTCATCGAACAAGAAAACTTTAGCGGCCAAATGTGTAAACCGGTCAGTCACCAAACATGCACTGTGCTTTATAATCATGTATTGTATTTTCTTTTAATGACTTTTCTAACAGATTTTACAAATATTTCATTAAAGCATTGTGTTTAATTTTCTGTAGTATATAACGTGCATTTGGTTCTAAAAGGTATTTATTTTATTCTGTGTAGAATTATTTGTTTCATAATTTCACACTGGATAACCGGCTATCTTGACGCCCGCTGGAAATGTAACTCAGCTGGAAATGCAACGCAGCTGTAAATAGGTAGGTAAAGTTTTTCATTTATTTCTATTAAAACGAAGCCAATTCTTGCAAATCAACTTGACAGTTTTATCAAGGAATGACCATTGCTTACATTTACAATTTCTGGGCCAAAAACGATCGTTATGTTTTGAGATATTCTCTAACAATTTCTTCACTTTGAAAAATCGAGCAAAAATCCAAAGTTTTGCGCAAATTGTTTTGTTTATGAACAACCTGTGAAAAATTTTATCATCTGGTTGAACAGATGTGTCCTTTTGGAACACCTGTGTGAAGTTTCCGGGTTCTACGTTATTCCTGAAAAAGTATATTAGCCGTTAAATAGGCATGGTCGAAAAAAAAAGACTGTCGAAAACGGCCGCTGTATTTGCAAAAGGCAGTCGTTGAAGTCAGCTGTCGGCTATCGAGAATACAGCTGTATCAAAGTAAAAAAAAATGTCTTGTAGACATGTAATATGCCCCGTAGAGTCTCTTCTTTATGTATATTTTGGATCTGTTTTGTCTGTCTGTGTTTTTGCGACTTCTTTCGTCTTTAATTTGTGTAAAATGTGTATACTTGCAGTCCGTAAACAGTTTGAATATAGTTATGTATGGTCCTTATTGCCTTGTCGAGTAATTCTGGTTGATTTCATTATCATTGTCCGTTTGGTTTAGGGTCTAAAAGTTGCTTAGTTCCTTTCGTCTGTCCGTTCGTCCGCCCGCAGTGTCTTGTCCGGAATCTGATTCTACATGCACGTGAACAATTTCCTCGTGTGCAGAACCTGAACTTGTCCTCTAATTGATTTTTGGATCTAAGATATCCAAATGACATCTATCATGTTTTGAAGTACGGGATTGGCAGTACAATTCAATAGGCTATCATTGTACCTCTGAGTCACATTTATACACGAATCTTAGTAGATAAGGTATATACACGAATACACTAAAAGTCTGTGTTTTATGGCAGCTTATTTATGGCTTATAATACTGTGTATGCGTAAAACTTTTATTTTTAAACAAAAAGACATTATGTATGTGAAACAATATACAATACCTAGCGTTGTACAAAATAACAGTGTAAGACAGAAAGAGCAAATGCGTAAACTGCACAAAAGGGGGATAACTCTTGTGACATAAATTCTGGGATCCGTTATCGTAAGATCGTAAAAAAGCAAAGAACAGTTCCGATCTACCTTGTTATATGTTGATTAAAGCTACATGTGACTGCCATGCTAAGAAATAACTAATTAACATTCATGTGAGATTTTGCAAAGTACTGCTTATTTAGATTTGAAACAATCGTTTTCAATCGTTTGCCTCTATACATCAACAACTTGCAGTTTTAGACCATGAATAAACTGGTATTTGTTGAAAAGGTATTTATGAATAAAACAAAATAGCAGATTTACATTAGGAGCAATTAAATAATTATGTATGAGCAAATAATATTATACACCATCTAACACCATCAAGGACTGACGGCCAGAAGCAATCATTTGCACTTGCAAAACCCGAGGTGAAATTACTTTCTGTAGCAGCCCGGAGGCACCTGTAGTGGTTTTCCTCCACCAACAAAAGCTGGCAAAATTGCAATATGCACTATATTGCTTCGGTGTAACTGCAAAAAAATATATGGTTGGCTTTCGCATGCTGGAAAAATGGCAAGAACGCGTGAACTACGTTTAAATTCAGCCCGGGTGTGAAGGAATATAGTCCTAAAGCCTCTTGAAATGAAAGTGCCAATTTTAAAAATAATTACGTTTCCGTCAAATCACTACCAGTAATACTTTTTACTTACAAAAGTATTCAAAATCATCGGAGTTAATGGATAGTCTATAAATGCTAACATCTGAGTTCAACGACAGCACTAGCGGCCGTTTTCGACAGTCTTTTTTTTCGACCATGCCTATTTAACGGCTAATATACTTTTTCAGGAATAACGTAGAACCCGGAAACTTCACACAGGTGTTCCGAAAGGACACATCTGTTCAACCAGATAATAAAATTTTTCACAGGTTGTTCATAAACAAAACAATTTGCGCAAAACTTTGGATTTTTGCTCGATTTTTCAAAGTGAAGAAATTGTTAGAGAATATCTCAAAACATAACGATCGTTTTTGGCCCAGAAATTGTAAATGTAAGCAATGGTCATTCCTTGATAAAACAGTCAAGTTGATTTGCAAGAATTGGCTTCGTTTTAATAGAAATAAATGAAAAACTTTACCTACCTATTTACAGCTGCGTTACATTTCCAGCTGAGTTACATTTCCAGCGGGCGTCAAGATAGCCGGTTATCCAGTGTGAATTTGTTTGGTGCTTTTTACTCTTATATCGTTTTTAAGTTTTTTAGATTTCTGCAGGTTTCTATTGAGGTTTGTCGACCTTCTGAAAATGTTTGCCAATACTTGGTGTCAGCGTAAATTTGGAAACATAATTATTTTGTAAAACAGTAGATGGAACATATAAAAGTTCCGAAATTGGTTTGATTATCTCTAAAGCCAACAAAAGTATTCAAATGAAACTTAAAAAAATGGTTTTAGGGTCAAAAGGACAAATCCATGTGCCTGTTCTCTTTTGACAAATACTTTGAAAATGTCCAAAAAAATGACATGTTCTTCAATATTTCGTAAACAAAGTCATGTAACGACTTAAAATTTCACATAAACCTTTTGTATCATATGTATATGCATCAACTTCCATTACTTTGGCAATATTGTTTTTAATTTGATAAAATTATGTTTCTTCTGCTTTTAATATACATTTCTAACAAGGCAGTCTGAAAGACAGCTATATTCCCCGACACTGTTCTGGATAGTGAAAGGGTTGATAGTACTGGGTGGAACCATTAAACATTCGAGTTGTGACCTTGACCTTAAGCTGGAATGGGTGAGTTTTTAATTCTACACTTCCTTTATAAAGAGAATATTACAGCCAAGTTACACTGAAATCCTTCAAGGGGTCTAGGAGATTCAGAGTAGACATAAAATGGAATCCTCGATTCTCTGACCTTGAGTTTTGACCTTGAGCCATTATGGCTGACTCATGAGTTCTGCACATCGTCTTGATGAGGTGATCAAATGACTCAAGTTTCATGAAAATCCTTAAGGGGGTTTAGGAGATACAATACGGACACATAATGGAAGTCTCAAACATTTGACACCCACCCCCGAGTTGTGACCTTGACCTTAAGTCGAAATGGCTGATTTATGAGTTCTGCACATCGTCTTGATGAGGTGATCATTTGACCAAAGTTTCATGAAAATCCTTAAGTGAGTTTAGGAGATACAATACGGACACATAATGGAAGGCTCAAACAATTGACACCCCCCCCCCACCCCCGAGTTGTGACCTTGGCCTTAAGTTGACATGGTTGACTCATGAGTTCTGCACATCGTCTTGATGAGGAGATCATTAGACCAAAGTTTCTTGAAATTCCTTCTGTTGGACTTAGGAGATATAGAGCAGACACAAAATGGAAGTCTCAAACATTTGACCCCCACCCCCAAGTTTGGACTTTGACCTTGAGCCGACATGACTGGCTCATGAGTTCTGCACATCATCTTGATGAGGTGATCATTTGACCCAAGTTTCATGAAAATTTTTCAAGGGGTTTAGGAGATATAGAGCGGACGACACAAAATCGAAGTCTCAAACCGTTGATCTTGAGTTGTGACCTTGGCCTTGAGCCAACATGGCTGACTGACTCATGAGTTCTGTACATTTTCTTGATGAGGTGATCATTTGACCCAAGTTTTATGATTATCCTTAAGGGGTTTAGGAGATATAGAGCGGACATGAAATGATGGAAGGCTCAACATTTTGACCCGAGTTGTGACATTGACCTTGTGCAGACATGGCTGACTCATTGGTTCTACACATCTTCCTGATGAGGTGATCATTTGACCAAAATTTCATGATTATTCTTCAAGGGGGTTTGGAGATACAAAGCGGACATGAAATGGAAGGCTCAAACCTTTGACCTGGAGTTGTGACCTTGACCTTAAGTCGACATGGCTGACTCATGGGTTCTGCACATCGCCTTGATGAGGTTATCATTTGATCCAATTTTCATAAAAATCCTTCATGGGGTTTACCAGATACAGAGCGGACACGAAATATTACGGGCGTACGGAAGACGGAAGGACTCCCCCCCCCCCCCCCCCCCACCAGACTGGTGCCCTGTGAACTTCGAAAAAATACGTTAAGTGGTTACCTGATCTAATTATAGGACAGGGAACCAGCTATTACAACCCCCACCCCCCACTCCCTCCACCACGAGGTTTGCGAAAGTTTATATAAAATTCACTTCAGTGGTGTCAAAAATATTGTCTAAAATGTTAATAACTGAACAGTAATACTAGGTATACAGGCTTGCTGAGAATTGATAGCAATGATTATTAGTAGCAACAGTCTATATATACTCAGAATCCAGCCGGCGTGGGGGTATCGAAATAGCTCTGGTGATTTTTGTCACAGAATAATTCAAAGAGACTTCACTCTACATATGCTCACGACATGACGAGGTTCTTCTGCTCTCCATATCCATTTAGTACTTCAACCAAATGCTCTAGACCATTGAGCCACAGGGGAATTTTTCAAACTCATTGCAAACTAAAGTTATTGAGCAGAAACCATTTTATTACTTTTAGTTACTATGACCTTTTCTTTGACCAGAGTGACCCCCAAATATATTCCCACACTTTGTGTTTTATACAAGAGGGCCATGATTACTATATATCGCTCACCTGTTAAACTTGGCCTTGGAATCATCAAGATAAACATTGTGATACCCCAGTCACACATACGGCGCGGATAGTTACGTTTGACCACGGATAGAAACGTAGTAATCAGTTTCGATCCTTACCTGAGCCGTACCTTAAGATAGTAATCCGTATCAATCCGTACGGCTCAGGTACAGATCGATACGGATTACTACGTTTCTATCCGTGGCTAGACGTACCTATCCGCGCCGTATGTGAGACTGAGGTATGACCAAGATTCATGAAGACAGAGTCATAAATGTGTCGTCTACAGTCTTAACAAACTTTTTCTTTGATTTGAGTGGTGACCTAGCTTTTTACCCCACAAGACCCAGTTTCGAACTTGGCCATTCTGACCAAGTTTCATAAAGATAGGGTCATATAAATGTATGTGGCCTCAGAGTATAAACAAGCTTTTTCTTTGATTTGGCCTGGTGACCTAGTTTTTGACCCAGATTCGAAACTGGCATAGGCATCAACAAGATAAACATTCTGACAAAGTTTCATGAAGACAGGGTCATAAAAGTGGCCTCTACAGTGTTAACAAGCTTTTCTTTTGATTTGACCTGGTGAGCTAGTTTTTTACCCTACATGACTCAGTTTCTATCTTGTCATAGAGATCATCAAGGTAAACATTCTGTGAAAGTTTGTATGCAATCAAAGCGTAAATGAAAGGTTTCAGGGGCAGTAATTCTAGAACCCATGCTGGAATCTAGATGTTTTTTTAAAAGAAACAGAGACCTTATTGGGACTCAAGTTGTGTGTATGTGTGGTCAAAATCAAATGTAAAATGTCACTTCTATCGTGTTCACAGTGTATAATTAACAAATTTTGGCCCTTTCAGTGGTCATCTAAGGGCTGTAACTCGGAAGCTATGACTGGATCTGACGGATTCATCATGGAATCCAAAATCTATTGTTGTTAAAGATATCTTGCAAGTTTGTTTCAAATCAAACCATAAATGAAGTCCTATATGGCTGCTAAAACCAAAAAATAGCGAACTTTGGACATTTAAGGGGCCATAATTGTAGAACCCAGGATGGGATCTGGCTAGGTTTTTTAAAACAGAGATATTATGCCAATATATGTTGTGTTCAAGTACGATCAAGATTGATTGCAAAATGTGGTCTCTATCGTGTTCACAAAAAATTGTTGATGGACACAGACGATGGGCGATCACAAAAACCGACCTAAAAAGCAATCTACATACCTAGATTGCTGACAATAGTTATCCCAAACCATTTTTAACAAGAGGATCATGATGGTCCTGAATCGCTCACTTCTTCCCACATGACCCAGTTTTGAGTATGACGTCGTTTTTTCTATTATTTGACATAGTGACCTAGTTTTTGAGCTCATGTGACCCAGTTTTGAACTTGACCTAGATATTATCAAGAATTCTGACCAATTTTCATCAAGATCCATTGAAAAATATGGTCTCTAGGGAGGTCACAAGGTTTTTCTATTATTTGACCTATTGACCTAGTTTTCGAAGGTACATGACCCTGTTTTGAACTTTACCTAGATATCATCAAGGTGAACATTCTCACTAATTTTCATGAAGATCTCATAAAAAATATGGCCTCTACAGAGGTCACAAGGTTTTTCAATTTTTATACCTACTGGCCTAGTTTTTGACCGCACGTGACCCAGTTTCGAAACTGACTTGATATCATCAAGGTGAACATTCAGATCAATTTTCATGAAGATCTCATGAAATATATGGCCTCTAGAGAGGTCACAAGGTTTTTCTATTTTTAGACCTACTGACCTAGTTTTTGACCGCACGTGACCCACTTTCGAACTTGACCTAGATATCATCAAGATGAACATTCAGACCAACTTTCATACAGACCCCATGAAAAATATGGCCTTTAGAAAGTCACAAGGTTTTTCTATTATTTGACCTACTGACCTAGTTTTTGAAGGCACATGACCCAGTTTCGAACTTGATCTAGATATCATCACGGTGAATGTTCTGACCAATTTTCATGAAGATCTTGTGAAATATATGGCCTCTAGAGAGGTCACAAGGTTTTTCTATTTTCAGACCAACTGACTTAGTTTTTGAAGGCACGTGACCCAGTTTCGAACTTGACCTAGATATCATCAAGATGAACATTCTGACCAACTTTCATAAAGATCCAATGAAAAATGTGACCTCTAGAGTGGTCACAAGCAAAAGTTTACGGACGCACGGACGGACGACGGACACCATCCGATCACAAAAGCTCACCTTGTCACTTTGTGACAGGTGAGGTAATAACAGTGACCCAAACTTTCATCAAAAGATTATTCTTCAGATACTTGCTATAAACCAGAAACCACTTTTTGATTATCCCAGTGATAAATATTCTATTTTTAGTAACTGTGACCTTGACCTTGACCCAAAGGCATTAACTGACTTTTTATCACAAAAAAGTTCGACCCAGATTGGGATTTAAACCACATATCCATTCCACAGCACACATACTAGCTTTGGTCCAAAGCTCCAGAACAATGGAATTTTCTAAGTAGGTAGATTTATTAAAATATGTCGACTTTAAACTTGACCCCACTGACCCCATATACACTAGGCCACATTAAATTTCAATACATCAATGCAAACTAAAGTTACTGAACAGACACTGTTTTTTTTTCTACTTTTCACAATCGTGACTTTAACCCTAGTGACCTCGTATGATGCCTGCAGTCCAGTGACATTCCCTAATCTAATAACCAGTTACCTTGAAATATAACTACCAAGTCCCATTAAATTCTCTTCAATAGTTTTAGATTTGCATAAGTTCAAGGGAGACAATTTTGCATAAACAAGAGACCAAACTTGGCCAGAATACTCCTCTGATGATGACTGTGACCGTTTCACCTTGCTTCTGACCAAGTTTGGTGAACATCCTTTAAGCAGTTCATTAAAAGAAAGTTGTTTCTAACTTTCGAATAATGGTCCTAAAATAGGTAACCATTACAGAAAAAAAAACTGACTGAAAATAAAACAACACAAAAATAGTACATAAAAAATTTTATTTTAATTTTTTCTTGCCTACAGTTTCTGACAACAAATGTGGATCATGTACTTACAACATTTTACATGCTCTGTAAATGTTTCTAACACTCGTAACATGCTGTAGTGCATGATTTTGCCGAACTTAAAACAGTTCTATCAAAAATGATACCGCATCTCATCAAAACAGAATAATTTACTTTATAAGAAATAGAAACATGCAAAGAAATCTTTTCTCTGCTCAATACAACATCTGACAACTTTTGAACACAATCTGGCAAAAATGGGGTCCTCAGCTGATGAAATAAAAAACATATTTTTATAAGAGGGTATATCTGGAATATTTTTGTTACCATAACAAAGCTAAGTTTAAAGATAAAATGAGCCATGCCATGAGAAAACCAACATAATGGGTTTGCGACCAGCATGGATCCAGACCAGCCTTCGCATCCGCGCAGTCTGGTCAGGATCCATGCTGTTCGCTAACAGTTTCTCTAATTGCAATAGGCTTTGAAAGCAAACAGCATGGATCCAGACCAGCCTGCACGGATGTCTGGATCCATGCTGGTTGCAAACCCACTATGTTGGTTTTCTCATGGCATGGCTCAAATGTGAAATGACAGATCACATTCCTAAGCACTACACTTTTCTTTACTTTTTGTATTAGAACTTGAATTGATTTTTGATAAATCACGGAAAAACAATGCTATAATAATAAATTAAAAACAGAAAACAATGCTAATTAAAATTATTCTTAAGTTTACTGTTTGTGTTCCAAATGCAAAATGAGAATATGATAATACAGAACAGTGAACATAAGTTTTATAATATACTGTAAAATCATTTAATTTCGTGGGAATGAATTTTCATGGTTTTGGTCAAAACGGCGATTTCGTGGGGATATGAATTCGTGGATTTCAACTTTTGAACATAGAATTAATGGGAATTTTACATTTTCTTTGGAATTAAATTTCAACCACAAAATCCACGAAAATTGGTCCCCCACAAATATTAATGATTTCACAGTAATCTAGCACAATGACAATAGTCACAAGGTAAAATATGATCACAAATTCACAGTAAGGTTCAAATTCCCTTTGGCTGTACAGGACAATAATGAGAACCAGAATAGAACAGCATCAGTTTCTGATTAAGTTTCCTTAACGAAAAACTATGCTCCAAACCCTAACAGGAAACCTCACCCCTGGTATAATAAACCACACAATTCTATGTCTGAAACCTCGTAAACATAAGATGGAATCAGACTGACAAATTGCCAGCATCAGATCTGAGATCATATTTCAACACCATTTTTACATTTGTACCAATTGCCATGATAAACATTTGTATTTCATTTGAAAAATCTTTCCTGCAAGTTATCCTCTGCTATAAATATCCCTGAATTATAGAATTTAAAAATTCAATTGCAGAAAGTAAAATTGATTCATCTGTGAATCCATTTAACAAGATATAACTTAACAAAAGACTGAGACGCCATTTTCAAACCTGCTCATCATGGCATTATCTTGTTCCCTGTAAATCTGAAAAAGAAATATTTATAAATATATATAGAGAGAGAGAGAATGAGAAAATATATGTTCAAACAGTGTTAAAAGTTTAATTACAAACCAAAGCGCTTTCAGTTTTTTAACTGAGTTAGCATCTATATAGAACTATACTATCATACAGGCGGAATTTACCCCATTTTTATTGTATTGTTTTTAATTATGCTATCCTTGATAAAGGCTTTTTTAACAAGAGGACCATGATGGTCCTGAATCGCTCACTTCTTCCCACATGACCCAGTTTTGAGTATGACGTCGTTTTTTCTATTATTTGACATAGTGACCTAGTTTTTGAGCTCATGTGACCCAGTTTTCAACTTGACCTAGATATTATCAAGATAAAAATTCTGACCAATTTTCATGAAGATCCATTGAAAAATATGGTCTCTAGAGAGGTCACAAGGTTTTTCTATTATTTGACCTATTGACCTAGTTTTCGAAGGTACGTGACCCTGTTTTGAACTTTACCTAGATATCATCAAGGTGAACATTCTCACTAATTTTCATGAAGATCTGATGAAAAATATGGCCTCTACAGAGGTCACAAGGTTTTTCTATTTTTATACCTACTGGCCTAATTTTTGACCACACGTGACCCAGTTTCGAAACTGACCTAGATATCATCAAGGTGAACATTCAGATCAATTTTCATGAAGATCCATTGAAAAATATGGCTTCTAGAGAGGTCAAAAGATTTTTCTAATTTTAGACCTACTGACCTAGTTTTTGACCACAGTTGACCCAGTTTCAAACTTGACTTAGATATCATCAAAATGAACATTCAGACTAACAGATCCCATGAAAAGTATGGCCTCTACAGAGGTCACAAGGTTTTTTTTATCATTTGACCTACTGACCTAGTTTTTTAGGGCACATGACCCAGTTTCAAACTTGACCTAGATATCATCAAGGTGAACATTCTGACCAATTTTCATGAAGATCCATTCAAGGGTATGGCCTCTAGAGAGGTCACAAGGTTTTCCTATTTCAAAACCTACTGACCAAGTTTTTGATCGCAGTTGACCCAGTTTCAAACTTTAACTATATATCATCAAGATAAACATTCAGACCAACTTTCATACAGATCCCATGAAAAATATGACCTCTTGAGAGGTCACAATGTTTTTTCATTATTTGACCTACTGACCTACTTTTTGAGGGCACGTGAACCACTTTTGAACTTGACCTAGATATCATCAAGGTGAACATTCTGACCAATTTTCATGAAGATCCATTCAATGGTATGGCCTCTAGAGAGGTCACAAGGTTTTTCTATTTCAAAACTTACTGACCTAGTTTTTGACCGCACATGACCCTGTTTCGAACTCGACCTAGATATCATCAAGATGAACATTCAGACCAACTTTCATACAGTTCCCATGAAAAATATGGCCTTTAGAGAGGTCACAAGGTTTTTCTATTATTTGACCTACTGACCGAGTTTTTGATGGCACGTGACCCACTTTCGAACTTGACCTAGATATCATCAAGATGAACATTTAGACCAACTTTCATACAGATCCCATGAAAAATATGGCCTCTAGAGAGGTCACAAGGTTTTCTATTATTTGACCTACTGACCTAGTTTTTGATGGCACGTGATCCACTTTCAAACTTGACCTAGATATCATCAAGGTGAACATTCTGACCAATTTTCATAAGATCTCATGATATATATGGCCTCTAGAGAGGTCACAAGGTTTTTCTATTTTTAGACCTACTGACCTAGTTTTTGACCGCACATGACCCAGTTTCGAATTTGATCTAGATATCATCAAGATGAACATTCAGACCAACTTTCAAATAGATCCCATGAAAAATATCGCCTTTAGAGAGATCACAAGGTTTTTCTATTATTTGACCTACTGACCTAGTTTTTATTGGCACGTGACCCAGTTTCGAACCTGATCTAGATATCATCAAGGTGAACGTTCTCACCAATTTTCATAAAGATCTTTTGAAATATATGGCCTCTAGAGAGGCCACAAGGTTTTTCTATTTTTAGACCTACTTACCTAGTTTTTGATAGCAAGTGATCCAGTTTCGAACTTGATCTAGATATCATCAAAGTGAACATTCTGACCAATTTTCATGAAGATCTTGTGAAATATATGGCCTCTAGAGAGGTCACAAGGTTTCTCTATTTTTAGACCTACTGACCTAGTTTTTGACGGCATGTGACCCAGTTTCGAACTTGACCTAGATATCATCAAGATGAACATTCTGACCAACTTTCATAAAGATCCCACAAAAATGTGACCTTTAGAGTGGTCACAAGGAAAAGTTTACGGACGCACGGACGACGCGCGATCACAAAAGCTCACCTTGTCACTTTGTGACAGGTGAGCTAAAAAGCCGAAAGCACTCTGGTTTATAATCTATCTTTTGACACTGTTTGAACAACTGTGGATATTTTTTCACACCTATAATTCTATTTTTATGTTCTAAAACTTCTTGTATCCATTTGGAATCCAGTGTGTTTGAAAGGCATTCCACTGATTTTTTTTTTCTCACTTGTTACAAGACAGCCTCCTATATATAAAATACTATGTAACTTGGTGAAGAGTTATTTACCCTTCCTCTTACAGCAGAATCTAAAGTTTCTAAATCAAGTCAAGCTTCATTTAAGAAATAATAAGTTCCCAAAGGTAGTTTATCGTAGAATAACCCGAGTTTTGAGTTCATATGCGTAAGAATATATCACGAAGGCCATAGGCCTGAGTGATTTACTGTTTCGCATAAGAACGAAAAACTCGAGTTATTCAACGATAAATATCACTTGGGAACTTATTTCGATTCTAACAAGACATATTAGTATCAACATGATCAACAGTGTTAGAAAAAATGGTAACTACTTTTTACGACCATCGGATGTCATTGCACGCGAGTGGTTTATTGCAGAATAACCCAAGATAGATTTTGCTCTACATGTATGTAGGTTACTTGCTGGTCGTGTTAGAATACTCTCTAATGCAAGTATTGATACTCTTACAAGCCTTATAATTAATAACAACTATTTTCAACGTATTTTTATCGAGTAATCAAGTCATTCGGCCAAGAAAAACATTAAGCAAGGGCCATGGTAATAACTCTAACTAAACCTGGTAAATTTCTCTTCTTATCTCAAGCTGACATTTAGTAAGAAAATAATTATATCAAATATAATTAAGAAAATTTTTTACCTTAATATCTATTTGTAAACTGTATCAGGTTTTATTTTGTTTTTCCCTTTTCTTCTTTCCGCTTTTCTGCCTTTTCTTTGGCCTGTAATGAATAAAATATCACACCATTTTTGTCTAACAAATTATTTTTCACATCTATATAAAAATGTACCATCTTAAAGTGTGTACAATCAAACAGAACATGTGACCTGCGGTGACATTTCACAAAATGCAGACAATAAATAAATTCAGCAGAATTAACCAGATTTAGGTTTCTGCACTGTGCAGATGGAATACAAAATTAAACTGATGATGAAACATTTCATCAATGACAGTATGTACCTTAGTTAAGCTCTCAGTACTTGAGTACATGTATCAACTGTGCACACCAGGTAAACTCAATCCATTCCCATTACAGGGTACTGAGATACCAGCTTACATAGAAAATCTTTATCAAAAACAGCTAAGTCAAACAAGAGGGTCAGGATGACCCTGAATCGCTCACCTAAGTAATACTAGCCACATGTTTAAAATGGCACACTGATGCTAAAATATCAGAAAGTAGGTCTTTAGGTCACATTCATGGTCACTGAAAGTCAGTTTTAAGATCGGTGTGCAAAACTGTATGTGTCATCCAAATTTCAAGGCTGTATCTTACAAAACAAGAAAGTAGGTCAGTAGGTCAAAGTCACTGTCAAGTGACCTCTTATCGATTGGGGTTATCAGGTTATTTAATTAAACAGTCCAGGAAATACGATCTGGTAATCTTTTAAGTATATATTCCTATATAACAAGTGACCCCCCTGGGGCCTCTTTCCCCCAAGAGGCATAATTTGAACAATCTTGTTTCAGATCCACTAGGCAATGCTGCATACCAAATATCAAAGATTTGTATTTTTCCCCTATATAATTCTATGTTAAATTTTGGACCCCCAGGACAGGGCCTCTATTCATCCCAGGGGCATAATTTGAGATTTTGGTAGAGGACCACAAGGCAATGCAACATACCAAATACCAAAAGCCTAGGCCTTCCAGTTTCAGACTAGAAGATTTTTAACGTTTTTTTCCTATATAAGTCTATGTAAAATTTGATACCTCCGGGGCAGGGCCTCTTTTCACCCCAGGGTTATAATTTGAACAATTTTGGTAAAGGACCACAAGTCAATGCTACATACCAAATATCAAAGGCCTACATCTTGTGGTTTTAGACAAGACGATTTTTAAAGTTTTTTTCCTATGTCTATGTAAAACTTGTGACCCCCAGGGCAGGGCCTCTTTTCACCCCAGGGGCACAATTTGAACAATCTTCATAGAGGACCATTAGATGATGTCACATGCCAAATATCAATGCTCTATACCTTGCAGTTTTTGACAGGAAGATTTTTAAAGTTTTTCCTTTCGGTTACCATGGCAACCAGAGTTCCGCATGGAATTAAATTCTGGTCACAAAAGCTCACCACAAGTCTTTGGCTCAGGTGAGCTAAAAAGTGGCATAATTTTGTAAAAATGTAAAGTAGATTTATGGAACCTGTGCATGTCAGATCATCACAGTGAACAAGTGTGTTTAGTTTCAATCCATTCCCTTTAGTAGGTACTTACAACTTATATACAAAACCTTAACCAAAAATTTCTAAGTCGAAAAAGGGGCATAATTTTGTAAAAAAAGCCAAATAGAGTTATGAAACCTGTGCAATGCACGTCAGATCATCACAGTAAATAAGTGTGTGAAATTTCAATCCATTCCCAATAGTTAGTACTGAGATACCAGCTTTCATACAAAAACTAAACCAAAAACTGCTTTGTCCTAGTGACCTAGTTTTGGACAGACATTTCAGTGTTCAAGACAAACATTCTGACAAAGATTTTTGATGATTAACTGAAAGTGTTTACAAGTATCTTCTACGATCAGATCCTAATGACCTAGTCTTTAAACTCAGAAGACAAAGCAGGCATAGAGAAAAACATTCTGACAAAGGTTTTACGAAGATAGGGTAGAAAATGTGGCCTCCAGAGTGTTTTCAATTTAATTTTTGTAATATGACCAAGTGACCTAGTCTATTTTTACTCAAGAGTATATGGTTTTGAACTTGTTAGTAATTTTATAAATGAAAACAACCTGACCAAGATTCATTAATTCTGGACCAAAAAAGCATTAACATGAAAACTGTTAACAATGGATGAGACACAGGGGTATCACAATAGCTCACTTTGACCAATTAAATGTTCAGGCAAGCTATAAAATGTTTATGAAGACATGACAAAAAGGGACAACTGCTAAAAAGGACACTAGAAATAAAACTGAAATTTCTTCAGTAAATACCTTTTCAACAAGTGGTAGCAACTGTCCCTTTTCTGAGAGTATCTTCAACAATTCCATTATAAAAGGGAGGTAATTGTGTTTTCTTCGAATGTTTTCAACCTGAAAGAAACAAACATCATGTTATTTGATGTAAATAAAGACAACTCTAGAAAAACTTTAACCACAAAGACATTAACATAGAAATGTATGAACTTTATTGGGAATGATATTATCTTAATTAAATTTCAACCAATAAATACCTAATTTTTTAGGGAAACTGAATAAAAATACAGGTAAAGAAAACTATGGCTTAACAGATTTTCTACAAGAGCCATGTTTTCCAGTTATCTGCTGGATATTATGTTCATTCTCAAGAAGTGACCTTAACCTTTGAACTACTCACCCCAAACAAGGGGTCAACTACCGACCATATGCTGGATATCATCCTTTGAAGTCTGACAACTGTAAGACCAAGTGTTCTAAAGTGACTGAATTGAAATCAAATGTTTTGCAAGGCTTCGTAAATTTTCCGTCCGTTTTAGTTACATAAAGGAAGTTCTACAACTTATATTAATCACTCTTGACATCTCATTCCTAATGTAATCCATCACCAAGAGGGTATGAGAGAAGAGGCTAGTTTCCCCTTTAATACTGAGCCCCAAACAAGGGAGCTACTGGTACCATTTTTTCACGTCTGTGGTATGACGCAGCTGGGGATCAAACCCACAACTTCCCGCACTCAAGGCAGATGCTCTACCACAAGGCTACCAAAGCCCTGCAAAATATTTGATTTCAATTTAGTCACTTTAGAACTCTTGTTGTCGGTTCTTGGACTGATAAAAAAGATTTTTCAGACCGTTTTATGAAATCTGTCTGGTAAAAATATTTTCTGCAATATTTACAACTGACAGACCAACAGACATGCTTAAACAAAATACCCCATCTTCAAACAAGTGGGCAAAGGGCAAAAATATTAAAAATCAAAGACTATACTTGGTTCACTACAGCCCAGGCATCAGAATAGTATTGAAAGCATTGATGATTTGTACAAGTAACTGAGGTGTTAAAAACTATAATGTCTGGTCCATTAAATATATTCATGTTCCCCACACATTTAATATGTACTAGCTTTCCGAAGGAGGTATTCTTAAAATTTGATTTATATCATGATTCCCAAAATAAGATAGCATTTTAGTATAATTCGTATCACTTTGCCAAAGGAATTTTATAAATACAAGAACAATTACATTTTTCAAAGCTTATTGCAAAAATTAAACCCTAGCAAGAATTTCTGCTTTTACAGCATGTAGGAATATCTCACACACATTTGATTACCTCCCTTGATGTTTCTGACTGTACAAGTCCTTGTGCATGCAATACTGAAGGGGAGCTTTTCTGCATATACAGTTATTTATATTCTCTATTTGAACAACTGTGTTACCTGTCTATAAGATAAAATCAGAAGCCTAATAAAACTTCAAAAATTTAGCTGAAAATCATTAGATAAGTAAGTTTGTGGCATATGTGCAAACAAGACTGACTGAAATTTATCAGTCCCAACTTTATTTAGTTTTAAAACTTGCTTTTTGAGCCAGACTGTTGAAATATTCTGATTTTTATAGAAACAAAACTAGAAACTATACTGAAACCAAAATATTCAACTTTTTCAGTAAAAAGAAGGTAATAACAAAATTCTGTAAGTCCGTAAAACATATATTTCTGAAAGGGATCTAACTCTTTAAAAGGAACTTTTGTTGGTCTTTGTTTGTTTGTTTTGGGTTTAACGCTGTTTTTCAACAGTATTTCAGTTATGTAACTGTGGACAGTTAAGCTAACCAGTGTACCTAGATTCTGTACCAATACAAACCTGTTCTCCATAAGCAATGCCAACTTCCCCACATGAATAAGAGGTGGAGGACTAATGATTTCAAACACAATATCTTCTATCAAAGTGTCATGAAGAACATACACCTTGCCCCAAGATCAAAATTGTAACCCCCAATCCATAGATCTACACTCTCCCTACTGAGCTAAACAGGCTTCTTGGTCTTTAAATAAATCTCTAACAGAACATTCCTTATTAACTGAAAAATGTCATAAAATGTTACTTTAATGTTACTGCAGTGCTTATGTATTACCTGAAGCAACACCTTATTTACTGCAGTCTCTCTCATACCTTATATTTCTTCATTTTACGTTCCTCCTCTGCTACCAACATCTGTAACTGATTTACTTGTGACTTCAGTAAATCTGTCTCCATACCTCCTGTCTGCAGATTGTAAAAATAATATAAATAGCATACAAGGGTCATAAAACTAAAAATGAATGCATACTATCTCATCTTAAATAGATCAATTCTCATTATACAACTTAATTATTCAAATTTGGACTCAAGTTTGAATGTAACTAGGGCTTTTAGTCAAAGGGAATCAAAGTCCACATCCAGGAAAACCCAGCACTGATGTCAAATGAGGTTTGTCATGATCCTTTTTGGGTTTAAGATGGCCCTTGATCATCTACAAAAATTTTACAACTAAAACAAATAACAACTAGAAAATGCTTTTGTAAAAAAGCGCATGTCTCCCCCAATGCAAAGTCCTATAGGCAAGAAGTCAATAGGGGTCAGGAGCGAAAGTCAAAGAGACAATGATGGTTGGCTGCAATAGGGATTATCTACTTGGCATGTCCAGTCATCCCGCTAAATTTCAACACTCTTGGCCTAGTGGTTCTCAAGTCACTGTTCAGGCTTCTGTGACCTTGACCTTTGATCAAGTGACCTCAAAATAAATAGGGATCATCTACTCTGCATGTCCAATCATCTTATTAAGTTTCAACATTGTAGGTCAAGTGGTTCTCAAGTTATTTCCAAAAAATGATTTTACATGAACAGGCCACTGTGACCTTAACCTTTAATAGACTGACCCCAAAATCAACAGGGGTCATCTACTCTGCATGTTCAATCATCCTATGAAGTTTCAACATTCTGGGTCAAGTGGTTCTCAAGTTATTGATCGGAACTGGTTATCAATGTTCAGGCCCCTGTGACCTTGACCTTTAACAGAGTGACCCCAAAAACAATAGGGGTCATTTACTCTGCATGAACAATCATCCTATGAAGTTTCAACATTCTGGGTCGAGAGGTTTTCAAGTTATTGATTGGAAATGGTTTTCCATGTTCAGGCCCCTGTGGCCTTGACCTTTAACAGAGTGACCCTAAAATCGTTAGGGGTCATCTACTCTGCATGAACAATCATCCTATGAAGTTTCATCATTCTGGGTCAAGTGGTTCTCAAGTTAGTGACCAGAAATGGTTTTCAATGTTCAGGCCCCTGTGACCTTGACCTTTGACGGAGTGACCCCAAAATCAATAGGGGTCATCTTCTCTTCATGGCCAATCATCCTATGAAGTTTCAACATTCTGGGTCAAGTGGTTCTCTAGTTATCGATCGGAAATGGTTTTCAATGTTCAGGCCCCTGTGACCTTGACCTTTGACCCCAAAAACAAAAGGGGTCGTCTACTCCAGCAGCCCTACAACCCTATGAAGTTTGAAGGTTCTAGGTCAAATGGTTCTCCAGTTATTGCTCGGAAATGAAGTGTGACGTACGGACGGACAGACGGACGGACGGACGGACGGACGGACAGGGCAAAAACAATATGTCTCCTGGGGGAGACATAATTCTGGTAGACAGTTATCCGTGAACCCTTTCTTTGTAACCAGCCTGAAGATTCAGAGATTTTTAAACTTAAAGCAGAAGAAATGTGCCTGTCCTCATGCAGCTGTATATTACTTGGAAATCCAGTTGGCTTTAGCTACTTTACTACATGGATGGCAAAAGAACATTTCAAAATCCATACAGAAGTTTGGAAGAAGATGGCATTTGAAGATTTTACCCCCTTTCTTAGTTCTGGTGGTCATGATATTTTTTTATAAATTCTCATATTTTAACCTTCTTGGTATATGGTCATCTGAGGAACGTTTCTGTAATCAGTAGTTTAGGATATTTGGTTTGAAATTTTTTCTACATCTCAACAATCTTGGTGAAGGGTGACCAAAGACTTTTTTTTCTGAAACTGGGTAGGCAATTTCTGACAAGAAAACTATGTGACCAAGCAAAATGGCCACCATGTTTTTGATGAATCAAAATTATATCATAATTGCAATTCTGAAGTTCAAACTACACTATAAACATATCTGAAAAAGTGACTTGCCCCTAAACAGTCATATGTTTTGAGGAATCAGAATCATTCTACCAGACTTTATATAGGGTCACCCAAAGGACATTTCTGTGAAGTTACTTCAAAATCAGACTAACAGTTTAGGAGATGCTTTTTGAAGATATTTCAATGTTTAGCTCTCAAAGTTTTATATATAGCAGAGTGAACCTTTTCTGGATGCTTCTGAAGATATTCACACAGGAATGTCCATGCCAAGTTTCATCAATTTCCACTGAATGGTTTCAGGGCAGATGTTGCTTGAAAATGTTGAAGCCGATACACAGACATTCAACAAACAGCAAATGATCACAATAGTTCACTATGACTTTACTTTGCTCCGGAGAGCTAAAAAGTTTGAAAATACATTAAGATAACCAGAAACCATACCTCTGTTTGAGCAATTAATTCTTGTAATCTCTTCTCGTAGCAGGCTTTTCTATCTGACACAATAGCCATCAGATTAAAATGGATTTCACCAGCACTATACCTTAAATGAATATAAAAATATCATGTAAATTTACTCAACAACAAGTGAGTTCATTTTTAACTCAAAAAGTACTGGTTATGAAATTAAAACAAACTAAAAAATAATTACAATTTCATAGCAATCTTTCTCTGTATTTCACAAAACCATAGACACATAGGATGTTCATTCTGTCCTGATTTTTATCTACTGACCAAAGATCAGTGATGTCTGTACAGCTAAATCTACACATCAGGGGTGATAATCTAGAAAGGTATATCACACATCAGGCGCAAACATCTGTACAGATATATCTACACTTCAGGGGAAAAATATGTACAGGTTTATCACACATCAGGGGCAAACATCTGTACAGGTATATCTACACATCAGGGGGGAAATCTGTACAGGTTTAGCACACATCAGGGGCAGTAATCTGTACAGGTATATCTACACTTCAGGGGAAAAATATGTATAGGTTTATCACACATCAGGGGCAAACACCTGTACAGGTATATCTACACATGGGGGGGGTGGGAAATCTGTACAGGTTTAGCACACATCAGGGGCAGTAATCTGTACAGGTATATCACACATCAGGGGCAGTAGTCTGTATGAGTATATCTACATATCAGAGTTGATAATCGTACGTGTATCTAGACACAAGGTGTGATAATCTGTACAGGTATATCTACACATCATGGGTGATAATCAGTACAGGTATATCTTCTACACATCAGGGGTGAATATCTGTACAAGAATAATCACACATCATGGGCGATAATCTGTACTTGTATAATCACACTTCAGGGGCGATAATCTGTACATGTATAATCACACTTCATTTATAGGGGTTATAATCTGTACAGGTATATCTACACATCAGGTGTGAGCATCTGTTCAAGAATAATCACATTTCAGGGGCGATAATCTGTACATGTATCATCATATTTCAGGGGCGATAATCTGTACATGTATAATCACACTTCATTTATAGGGGTTATAATCTGTACAGGTATATCTACACATCAGGGGTGAATATCTGTACAAGAATAATCACACATCATGGGCGATAATCTGTACTTGTATAATCACACTTCATTTATAGGGGTTATAATCTGTACAGGTATATCTACACATCAGGGGTGAATATCTGTACAAGAATAATCACACTTCAGGGGCGATAATCTGTACTTGTATAATCACACTTCATTTATAGGGAATATAATCTGTACAGGTATATCTACACATCAGGGGTGAATATCTGTACAAGAATAATCACACTTCAGGGGCGATAATCTGTACATGTATAATCACACTTCATTTATAGGGGTTATAATCTGTACAGGTATATCTACACATCAGGGGTGAATATCTGTTCAAGAATAATCATATTTCAGGGGCGATAATCTGTACATGTATCATCATATTTCAGGGGCGATAATCTGTACATGTATCATCATATTTCAAGGGCAATAATCTGTACATGTATCATCATTTTTCAGGGGCAATAATCTGTACATGTATTATTACACTTCAGGGGTTATAATATGTACAGGTATATCTACACATCAGGGGTGAATATCTGTTGAAGAATAATCACACTTCAGGGGCGATAATCTGTACATGTATAATCACACTTCAGGGGTGATAATCTGTACAGGCATATCTACACATCAGGACTGATCTATAGAGGTACTAACAATTACAACAGAATAATACATGTATTACTTACTTCTGCATGCGTTTTTCAAGAACAGGTTTAACCATGTCTAACCAGTCTGAGCCTTCTGATATACTACCTAAAGCAGGTAAAAACAGAGAAATAATATTCCAAAAGAAAATTAACACTCCCAAGTCTTCTTCACAGTTAAAAAATATGATTTTCTAAGGAAGGTAACAATGAAATGAAAAATACATTCAGGGGATGAGTTATCAGCCCTTGTTGATCACAATAACCAAATATCACAAGTAGATATCAAATACTGTTCATTTTCATTATTAAAGAGATAAAGGTGTTTGTATCATTTAAAAGCAAATTAACTGAAATATTTTATGCTATACATCACAAACACTAGAAATCATAGTCTTTTTCATTATTATCATGAGAGATAAGCTTACATCACTGAAAATGAAAATATTCTTCAAAAGTTTCAAACTCCCTTATATCTTTTACTTAATCACATACTCATTTCTAAACTAGAAATGCTTTTGAGAAAAGCGCATGTCTCCCACAACTGCCCCTATAAAAAATGTCTAGTTTCTCTAGATGGTCTGGATGAGTGGATCCAATCAGTAATTCAAGGGCCATAAATCAAAAGTGCCTGGGCGGATTCGGCTAGTTATCGAACTTGGCTAAGGCCTTATGGCCGAACACATTTTGCTCAAATTTGGAGAAGATCGGATGAGAAATGTTCGACTTAGAGAGCGGACAAGAGTAAAAAGGTGGATTTTATGGTAATTCAAGGGCCGTAACTCCAAAATGCCTGGACCAACTTGGCTAGTTATCGAACTTGGCTGAGGTCTTATGGTCAAACACATTTTGTTTAAGTTTGGTGAAAATCGAATGAGAAATGTCCGACTTAGAGTGCGGACAAGCTTTGTGACAGATAGACAGACCAGAGTAAATCAATATTTCTCACTTATTGGACAGAAAAATCTCTATTTTTAGAAATGCTGGAAAATCTTATCTCACATGGGTTAGTCCACACTCCTGTGACAGACTACTTCAGGCACTGAATATACATATTATTTATGTAAAATAATTAACAAGAGGGCCATGATGGCCCTATATTGTCACCTGTTATCATTGCACTTGAGGTCCTCAGAAAAAATATCTAAGTCCAAAAGACAGAAACAACAATGGGAAGCAATTTAACCAAAAAGAAAAAAAAATCTTACAAGGTATAGATATGTTAAAATACACCTGTGACCTAAAAATTGGAGGTACCATCCATGTTGTACCACAGAAAACTTGTCTCTTGTTTTCCCTATGGCCAATAATAAAAAAGTTACTACAAATAAGCTATTTATAGTAACGTAAAAAGGAAGTAATTAAAAAAAAAATATTGTAAGTGGACAAAAGAAGGATCTGCCAAATAAATCTGTTGACATAAATGAAATTTCAGATCAGTATCTTCAGTAGTTATGGAGATATAACAATTTTAATTTGAAATCAAGGGAGGTAATTTGACATAAAATCAGTCCATAGTTATCTACCCTGATTGTCTCAGTCCAACTAATAACAATAATGAAATTTCAAATAAGTCCTGTAAGTACTTACTGATATAAATCCATTTTGATTCCAATCAGGGGAGGTAATCAGATATAAAATAACTCTGGAACCTATGACTGATCTGATTTGTCATGGAATTTCCCAAAATTTATGTTGTTGAAAATATTTTGGAAGTTTGTATCAAATAAAACCATAAAGACGTCTCTATATGGCTGCATAAGCCAAAATAGCCAATTTGGACCTATAAGGGGCCATAACTCTGGAACCCATGATGGAATCTGGCCAGTTGAAGAAAGGAAGCAAGATCTTGTGGTGATACAAGTTGTGTGCGATTTTGGTTAAAATCAATTCATAAATGAAGCTGCTATTGTGCAGACAAGGTCAAAATAACTAATTTTGGCCCTTTCAGGGGCCATAACTCTGGAACCCATTAAGGGATCTGGCCGGTTCAAGAAAGGAACCAAGATCTTATGGTGACACAAGTTTTGTGCAAGTTTGATTAAATTCAAATCATAAATGAAGCTGCTATTGTGCAGACAAGGTCAAAATAGCTAATTCTGGCCCTTTCAGGGGCCATCACTCTGGAACCCATAACGGAATCTAGCCAGTTCAACAAAGGAACCGAGATCTTATGGTGATACAAGTTGTGTGCAAGTTTGGTTAAAATAAAATCATAAATGAAGCTGCTATTGTGCAGACAAGGTCAAAATAGCTAATTCTGGTCCTTTCAGGGGCCATAACTCTGGAACCCATAATGGAATCTGGCCAGTTCAAGAAAGGAACCAAGATCTCATGGTGATACAAGTTGTGTGCAAGTTTGGTAAAAAAACAAACCATAAATAAAGCTGCTATTGTGCAGACAAGGTCAAAATGGCTAATTCTGGCCCTTTCAGGGGCCATAACTCTGGGACCCATAGTGGGATCTGACCAGTTCAAGAAAGGAACCGTGATCTTATGGTGATACAAGTTGTATACAAGTTTGGTTAAAATAAAATCAAACACGAAACCACTATCGTGCAGACAAGAAATTGTTGACGGACGGACGGACGGACAGACGCACGCACGGCCTGACGAAAGACGACGGACGAAGGGTGATCACAAACGCTCACCTTGTCACTATGTGACAGGTGAGCTAAAAATCAGGTACCTTTATCTTTTCTCTCCGTTCCTTATAGTGTATTTCTCGATTCAAAATTCGTTACTTAATAATAAGAACGTACCGTTACGCTACAAACGTTAAAACTAAAGCGGAACTTTGTTATTGTGCATCACTAAAATGTCATGATGTCACTTGTGCTTACGGACGTCAATTTCCCGCATTTTAAATAGTTCCATATTTTCATGTTTGTTTTTATTGTTTCTGTTGTGGTAAGTGAGAAATAGAATCCATCATTGGTGTTCGGTGAAGATCGGAAATCCCAACCCACGGGCGCACCGCTCAAGTCTTAAACTCGGTACAGCCTCGTTTAAGACTTGAGCATTGTGCCCTCGGGTTAGGATTTTCTGATCTTAACCGAAGACCAATGACAGATTCTCTATGTCTCCCACAGTGGTGTGGGAGACATAACTCCATTTAGTTGTGAAGCGAAGGAATCTTAAACATCAATATTTCATCATAATGATTTTCAAATTGTGTGACATCAATTTTATGTGTGCTATTTTGTTAAAATGTTCACTAATGACAATAGGTGGTTCCAATATTATTCTCAGGGAAAAGAATGACTTTATATCATTTATATACGGTAATATTAATTAATAAGAGTAGATGTGTACGTAATAGTGACATTTTTACACCAAGAAATATACAGTTGTGCAGTATTTCTGGACAATATACAGTTGTGCAGTATTTCTGGTGCAAAACTTGTGCATATTTCTCCATACAAAACTAATGAACTATAAATATTCACTTGAATATTTAACAGTGTAGCTTGTCTTTGAATTTTTTATTATCTCCAGAATAAACTGTTAATTACCCAAGTCTATAGGACCATCTTTAAGACCATCTAATTCATACAATCTGCCATCTATAGGAATATAACTAACAAAATGGAATACATCATCATCTTTCTTAGCCTGCTTCTCGTCAAATTCAAACATTTGCTGTCTGAAAATAAAACACATGCATACAGTAGTATCTTAATATACAGGATTTTTATAAAAAAGTCAAGAGCTATGATGAACATTTGTGGATTTTTCTATGGAAAAGATCCATACTTCCTCATTTTTTTTTTCAATTTCATTTGGTTAGTAAAAAAAAACAGTACATATTTTTTTATCAAAAAAGACATTTCTATAAAACTATTAGGAAATAATATTTCCTTATTTTATATTTACAATTTTCACTAAGAAGAAAAGCATCTTACCTAGAAAAGCTATTGTGAACTTGTTTAATAACATCGGAATTACTTAGACTTAGCCCTCGCAGCTGAAAAATAGAAAAAATACATAAATTTACATGTATCAGTAGGGTTACTGCCTAGCTTGAAAAATAATTAGTCCCTGTAACCAAATCAAGACCAATAATAAATTCAAAAATATTTCAGAAATAAAAACCACATGAAATTTATCAATTTCACCTTATATTCATACAGTAAAACAGAGCGCTCCAAGCTCAAAGGGGTTGACTAAAATGTTCTTATTTTATCCAGAGTTTGGAGTAAACTAAACATCAACAGAAAATATAAGGAAAATGCCAGGGAGCACACAAGCCTAAATGCTCAAGCCACTAATGATTAAGCAAGAGGTGTCTAGCTTCAAATGCTTTTTGTTTTGAGCTTTAAGCCATTTTTCAATAGTATTTCAGCGATGTAACGGCATGCAGTTAGCCTAACCAGTGTTCCTTGATTCTGTACCAATACAAACCTGTTCTCTGCAATTAACTGCCAACTTCCCCACAATGTCCATTATTAAATCGCCATGAAACTTTAAATGCATTTACAGATGTGTATATACAACATAAGATATGAAAGAAAAAAAGTTTAACACAAAGATACAGCATCGTACTTAAATAAAACACCAAACTTCTGCACCATCAAGTTCTTTGTAGTGCCTAATAACTAAGTTACTATTTACGCAAACAATGAAAACTCTAAAAAATGTTCTTGTAGAAGATGTAACAATTACATGCTGCTGCGGCAAAGTAATGAAGATAAGAGTAACTTACTGCAGGGTCAAAGTTCTGTGAGAATTCTTTAAAAGATGCGAGTGTTTCACCAAGGGTCAGATCTGAATGACTGCAGTTCAATAATATACTTAGGATTGCCTGTGTTGCACATGCATTATTTATAACCTGAAAAATATAGTCATGATCATGTAAAACTTACAGCCAAAATAGTCTAGTCTACAAGGTATTGTCATTGACATAAACAGAGATACTATCAAATATGAATGACCAAAAGAAATTAATTAGATTGTAATCAAGTGGCTTTAGGAATCCAAATTAGGGCCACCTTCCCTTCAGAAAAAAGGCTAGAAAGTAGAAAGAAAACTGTTCAAAACAACACAAATTCAAAATTCCTCTTAATGATAAATTTCAAACTTTCTTTTTTGACTGATTAGATATCTAATCATTTGTTTGTTAGTTTGTTTTGTGTTAAACGTCGTTTTTCAACAGTATTTCAGTCATGTAACAGCGGGCAGTTAACCTAACCAGTGTTCCTGGATCCTGTACCAGTATAAATCTGTTCTCCGCAAGTAACTGCCAACTTCCCCACATGAATCAGAGGTGGATGACAAATGATTTCAGACACAATGTCTATTATCAAACTGTTACAGAGAACATACGCCCCGCCCGAGGACCGAACTCATGACCCTGCGATCCGTAGACCAATGCTCTACCTATTGAGCTAAGCGGGCGGGTGCTACATATCTAATTATGGTTCAACATTAAAACATTAAACTATTTAAACATCTGAGCTCAAATTTTGACAGCAACCTTTGACCTACCAACCCTGTTCATAAGATGTGCACATCCTCTCATCACCACTTACCTTCATAACTTGAAGTAGAAAGAACATTACTGTGAAATTATTCTAAAATTACCAGCAGTTTTTAAGAAGACTTTCTGCTTGCCATGGCAACCAAAATTCTGCATACATTGTAGTTCACCTAGATTTGAAGGAAAGCAATAGAGGACCACCGAAGGCGATCTCCATGAAATATGGCTGAAACCGGTTTAGTGTTTTCGGATGAAAAAAATCATTAAAAAATTATGGAAAACAAATGATTTGATGGACATTATATAATTTAACCATGAGCACTTTGTGCCAAGGCAAGCCAAACAAACCTATTATTTTTCACTCTAATATTTCAATAATCCACTCGTGACTGAAAAACATTATATAAAATACAAAGTTACACAATATTCTTAACTGTTTGCCACACATACCTGTTTAGCAAAGAATATTTTCTCAAGACGACTATCTTGCACAATTGAACCATCAGGTTCTGTGTCTGGCACCCACTTGAACAGAAATATCAACCCATGCACTGGTCTGGAGAAAAAACAACCACTGTGTTGTACAATGTTAATATAAGTCTTCAAGAAAATAACTAGCAAATTATGAAAAGAACATTTTATTTGACTGACATACATTTGTGTGGAGATCAGAATTTTTGATTAAAAATCAACATAATTTGTTTGCATTGCTCTTCCAGTTAACTTAAGACATGACCCTGGTCACTGGTGGATATTTTCTTGGATTATTTAATGGTTGAGCTGTGTTTGATATAAAAAAGGATAAAAAAATAACATAAAACTTTGATATAAACATAAGAAGAAACTGACAAAATATTTATAATATATAACTTGCAAAAATGATTCACAATGATACCAGTGCATGTACACATGTATAATATTAATAACATAAAAACAAACACTGAATTTTGCAAGATAATGCTAATACATAATAAAATTTTAACATGTATGTCAGCCCAACTCTCTTGGTTTCACTTAAATTTGAACAACTAATAAAGCAATCTAGATTCTGCTTTCTAAAAATTAACTAGAGCTATCACTAAAGGTGATGAATGTACCCCCCTCATGCACTGACACAGTACATTGCAATTTGACGCACACAAGATTACGTAATTATGTCGACTGTATGTATATAGACTGTATGTATACAGTATAGTAACAAACAACAAAGTCCCATAACTATGCAGAATATTTATCTAAAAGAATGTAACATGCACCATGCACAACTTGGGTTGGTACTGATCACTTGTGTGAAGTTTCATTAAATTGTGTGCAAGGGTTTGGTAGATTAGGCATGCACAAGATTGCATATGCAGACTGTATGTACATAGTATGTTAACAAGAAACAAAGTCCCATAACTCTGCATTTTTTTTTCTAAAAGAACCTAACATGCCCCATGCACAACTGCTGTTGGTACTGATCACTTGTGTGAAGTTTCATTAAATTGTGTCAAGGGGATGAGGGGAGATTGTGTGCACAAGATTGTGTCTATGTATATTAAGTATAGTAACAAAAAAACAAAGTCCCATAACTCTGCAAATTTTTTTTCTAAAAGAACCTAACATGCCCCATGCACAACTACTGTTGGTACTGATCACTTGTGTGAAGTTTCATTAAATTGTGTCAAGGGGATGAGTAGAGATGGTGCGCACAAGATTGTGTCTATGTATATAGTATAGTAACAAAAAAACAAAGTCCCATAACTCTGCAAAAAAAATTTTCTAAAAGAACCTAACATGCCCCATGCACAACTACTGTTCATACTGATCACTTGTGTGAAGTTTCATTAAATTCTGTCAAGGGGATAAGGAGAGATGGTGCGCACAAGGTTGCATCTACGGACAGACGGCCAGACGGCCAGACAGACAGACAGACAGACAACCTGAAACCAGTATACCCCCCCTTACAACTTTGTTGTATAATAAAAATAGATCTATACGACTTTCTTTCTGTGTATCAGGAAAGTTGTACTCAGGTCCAGTGAAGTTGTACTGACAAGAGTGACATGTATTTTGAAATTTTGACGGAATACAAAATATGTGTTTTACAAGTGACCGAGTATTGCAGTGGCAACACAGAAGTGCCCTACTGGTGAAAAAAACAAGTTTACTTGACCTTCAATAGTGACCTTGACCTTTTGACACACAACCATAGGTCATGTGCACAACACATCTATAGTCTAATCAATATTCATTATTATTATTATTATTATACCAGATTTATATAGCGCCCTTTTCATGATAAACACGTTCAAAGGCGCTTTACATATACTGCAGCCACACAGGGCGCGAAATCATCCTCACAGACACAGAGCGATCTGACCAGAGGGACAGAGTGAGATAAAGCCCCCAGAACAGACAGAGAGAACTTTTCAGGTACAGACGTGTCCGGCTAACTTAGCCTAGCTCTTTTCGAATAGACAGGCTGGTTCTTTAACGTGCCCGGTGTTTAGCACCGATACACGCGAAGCCGTCATTCCTAGGAAGAACCAGTACAGGCCTCTAGTTAGGTGGGAGACACTAAAGAGCATCTCAGAAATTTCCAGTGCTTGGACTGGGATTCGAACCCCGGACCTCTGGATTGACATGGGGAACATTTCTGTATAGTAATAAAAATATCCTTCAATGCAAACATAAATAAATTTTTATTTGACCTTGATCTTTAACCAACAAGCATGGACCATGTGTTGACACATGTCTCATCATGGGGATCATTTGTATGTAGTACTAAGATAATCCATCAATGCATATAAAAGTTATGGAGCTGTCCGAGCAGAAACAATTTTTATTTGACCTTCAATATTGACCTTGACCTTGACCTACAAGCATAACTTAATATAAGTCATGTATGTGCATAATCCACATATTGCCCTCTATTCACATACCCAGTGTTATAAGCCTAGCTTGAATACTTTTTGAGTTATCACAGGATCCAGATATGCAGACAGACTGATGCAGGGCATTCCTGTATTCCCTATGGTGTTTCACCTGTAACATGTGTAGGAGACCAATAAAAGTTATGCATTCACTTACTTTAGATTTTTTAATGTTTCTTCATCTAAACTCCATATCTCTTCAACCTGCACACCTTCACAACCTAAAAAATAACAATACAACTACTATTTAAATCACATGTCCTGATGATATGGAATGCCTCGAGTGTTCCCATTAATTCAATATTTGCTTGTCTATAGTTGAGAATAAAATATCAATGTTTGAAGATAGAGACCAACAAATCTATAGTGGAGAAAATCTCTTCTACTTTTAAAGTATTAAGGTAGTTCTGAATGTTTGATAAACTGGAAGTGGTGGCACAACGTCATTTATTCGGAAAACGTAGAATAAAACCTGGATTTGGCATACAGAAATGAAAACTGTGAAACAATGAATTTATCGAAACCTGTGAGTAAATTCCAGGGGTGTAAAATTCTTTTTCACAACACTCGCCCTGCAGGACTAGTAGCTAGTAAAATCTACTCGCCCACAGTGAACAGTCACTCGCCCTAATAATTGACATTTTTAATACTGTCACGTTTTATGGAAGAAGTATTATGTACAACAAGCAAATTTCAAATATAACACATAGCTCATACTGTACACTACCTTTCCATTTTGATTATTTATTTTTGTAACTCTTAAATTTCCTTTTCACACCAGACATTTTTCTTTTTCTTTCACTAATTTTGTCATCTCCACCATCAAGTTGCTCTCCATAACTAGAACTGTCACAGGAGTGACTCATACCCCCACCATATGGTCTTGTCACAGAAGAATGGCAACCATAAGGAATCTTAAAAATACTTTGGAGTACTTCATCCTGGGCTTCCACATATAAGTAATACTAGTATAATACTAGTATAGTAATACTAGTAAATACATTAAATCTCTAATATTAGAGATACACTAAAAGTGAATACAAAAAAATGTCTTACCGACCCATGTTACCACAGAAAAATGTTTTTACTTTTTACATAGGACTTACAATAAAAAAGATAGAAAAATACCTAAAATAAATAAAAATCTAAAAATAGGATTTCTAAAAATAGACTAATTCCTGGAATTTACGGGGAAGAAACTAAGTACAAAAGTTAAAAAAAGGTTACTTCCCTTTGGCTCTAAGCCAATCAGAATGAGTTATAGTGAAAATACATCAAAATTAACCTTAAATTCTAGGTAAAAGGGGACACAATTCATGAAAAATTAGTGTCAGAGTTATGCACCTTGTGTCACATGATGTGGGTGATGAGGTGGAACATCTATTTTAAGTCTGGATCAAATCCATTCAGTAGTAACTGAGATATAGTGAAAATACATCAAAATTAACCTTAAATTCTAAGTAAAAGGGGACATAATTCATGAAAACTTGGTGTCAGAGTTATGCACCTTGTGTCACATGATGTGGGTGATGAGGTGGAACATCTATTTTAAGTTTGAATCAAATCCATTTTGTAATAATTGAGATATAGTGAAAATACATCAAAATCAACCTTAAATTTGAAGTAAAATGGGACATAATTCATAAAAAAATTATGTCAGAGTTAAGCACCTTATGTCACATCATCTGGGTGATGAGGTGGAACAACTATTTTAAGTTTGAATCAAATCCATTTAGTAATAACTGAGATAACGTGAAAATACAACAAAATTAACCTTAAATTCTAAGTAAAAGGGGACATAATTCATGAAAACTTGGTGTCAGAGTTATGCACCTTGTGTCACATGATGTGGGCACATGATGTGTGTGATGAGGTGGAACATCTATTTTAAGTTTGAATCAAATCCATTCAGTAGTAACTGAGATATAGTGAAAATACATCAAAATCAACCTTAAATTCTAAGTAAAAAGGGGCATAATTCATAAAAAAAATGGTGTCAGAGTTATGCACCTTGTGTCACATGATGTGGGTGATGAGGTGGAACATCTATTTTAAGTTTGAATCAAATCCATTTAGTAATAACTGAGATAACGTGAAAATACAACAAAATTAACCTTAAATTCTAAGTAAAAGGGGACATAATTCATGAAAACTTGGTGTCAAGAGTTATGCACCTTGTGTCACATGATGTGGGTGATAAGGTAGAACATATATTTTAAGTTTGAATCAAATCCATTTGGTAATAACTGAGATAATAGATTTCGGGACGGGACGGGACGCGACGCGACGGGACAAAACTGACTCCTATATACCCCCCTCAAACATGTTTGGTGGGGGTATAATAACTGCATCGACAGTAATAATAATCACAGTCTAACCCCTACCGTAGTTTCCCAAAGTGTCAGGAAAGTATTAAATATCAGTTATTTTTATTTTCTCAAGACTTATTTCTCGAAAAATAATTATTTTGAAAAGTGTCCTAAAAATATGGACACAATAATCATCATCCACCTACCCGTCTTGAAAGCAAAAAAATCGGTAATTATTCTGTTGATAAACTAAGTATTTGGCCTTGTTTTCATCATCAATTAACATCCTCTCAAAGAGCTAAAAGAAGTGTGTCGGTATCATAACATCTGAAGTGGAGATCAAAGCGGTACTGTTGCACGAGATTGTCATGGCATTACGTCATATTACAGTTTTCGCGCCATGTGACACATCACTGTCTAATCGTACTGCCTCAATTCTTTAAATTGATGAGAAGCAGAAATCAATAAAAAAGTTTCTTCCTTAATTTGTTATTAAAAGCGAATGTGCAATATCGCGTATAAATTGACAAGTAAATGTCTCAAACGATAGTAGTGGAAATCCTACCTCTGTGACTTATTTGCCCTCAAGGAATTTACATTTTCGTTTGAGAAGAATATCTTATCAAAAAATACATGTACAAAGATTCATTTAAAACTTATTAAAAACCGCAACAACATCATTTTGTTTTATTTTAAAACCACATTTCTATTTACGTTCACGAGTTCACCTAACCTGTCACACTAACAGAAACATTTTTTAACAAAAAAAATCGTTTTAGTCAATGTATTTAAATTACTGCCACTTTTTCATTATTTAAGATTTTTTATTCTGTTTTTTGTTCTTTCTGGTCAAAAGTCTTAATTTTATGCCCATAGTATGTATCATTTATTTTTTCTTAGAAAGAAATAAGTAATTAAGATCGCGCTGTTTGAAATTTAACAAATGATATATGAAAATTCGACCGTTTTTATACAAATTTGCTTATATTTCCGTCGATATTTTATTTAAATCTTAATAGAATTCAAACTGTATTACTTCTATTTTAAGCGGTGTTGAAAAATTGATGCGATAATGTTAAAAATTGAATGCACTACACGCGTTTTTTGTGTACGTGTCGATAAACAAAAGTGACGTCGATGTAAATTAGGTATTACGATAGGTCGCACGTACTCTCGGAATGGAAAATTACCTGCATGACGTTTTGATATCTTTACGATTCGCAGGTAAATTCCAGTCAATCAAAGTAACAAAGTCTCAAGGTTTGCTGACGTTTTTCGAGATGCAATTTCTGAATTTCATTAAAGCTACGACGTAAAAACCGGTCACACATTAAACCGGAATCCACCTAAAAACCGGAATACACCGGAATACACTTTGCATAACCGGAATACACCTGTATTTTTTAATTTAAAGGTATTTTTGAAGTGTTTTTGATATAATCCAATCATATTTATCATAAATAATTAATATACGAAAGGAAAATAAAATACGTTCACCCAAAATAATTTTATACGAGATTGAAGTTCGGCGTACGCGCCGGATATTTCCATAACCGAAATACACCCGTATTTCAATAATAAATGGTATTTTTGTAGGGGCTATTGCAAAAAATATTCGAGTATAATATAAAATAATTAGTTTACAAAAGGAAAATGAAATACTTTAATGCAAAACGATTTTATACGAGATTGAAATTCGGCGAGCTTACGGAAATGTTGCACGCTTACGTCGCTCTGACTAGATACCGGAATGTTGATTATTGGAAATTATTTAATAGTTTCTTCACATTTCATTTAAAAAATGAAAAAAAAGAAAATAATTTATGATAAAAAATATCGATATTCAATTTATAAATGAATTATAGACAAAATACGGGTCATGACATAACCGCGCTGATCGGAAAGGGCTTAACATGATCGGAAAGGGCTTGTCATATGTTTATTATTTGAAATTATTAATTGTTTCTTCATATTTCATTTAACAAATAAAAGAGAAAATAAATTAGGAATTATAAAATAGCAATTTTCGATTTTAAAATGAATTATATACAAAATACGAGTGGCATAAACCGCGCTGATCGGAAAGGACATAACATGATCGGAAGGGGGATGTCACGTGTTTATTATTGGAAATTATTTAATTATTTCTTCAGATTTCGTATAACAAATAAAAAAGAAAATAAATTGAGAAAACAATATCAATATTCAATTTTTAAATGAATTATACACAGAACACATGTCAGCGCATAAGCAGCGCTGATCGGAAAGGACCGGCCATATGTTTATTATTGGAACTAATTGAATTATTTCCTCAGAATTAATCTGATAATTTAACATGTTTAAGAAGAAAATATATTTTGAAAAATCAGTTTTCAAAAGAATTATATCATGTTCAGGCCCTTCCCCAGAAATTTTTTAAGGCGCTGGGGTAAAGTTTGCATGGTGGGATAAGGGGTGAATGCGGGAGGGGTTTCCCCTCCCGTGTTTGATTTTTTTTTTAAAAATCGAACCCAAATGGTACTATTTTTAAGTATACCATATGCAAAAAAAACACAACAACATGTATTTCATTACTTCTACATTTTTACATAATCATATAACCATCAATATATCATATACACTACACAGATGTCCACTTCTTTTATATGTATTTTCGAACAACACATATGTCCTTCCACTTCTTTTGTACTAACACTAACAACACATAGGCATTTTTGTTTTCATATACCGGTAAGTGTCTGTCTTTGGCTCTGTGCCATTCCTTTACTGCACCACTGAAATTAAAGTCATTCAATTTTTGTCCCTGTATGGACACCATGAGTAAGGCATTAAGCACTTTCATGCTCACTGGTGAATGGTGGGTGGTCTTTACACATTCAACTGCTGAAACCTCTCTCACAATCTGGAAGTACAAAAAAAAAGTATTTGTTATTTTCCCAGAGCAAGGATAACCACGGATGGATTTATATTGTAAAAGTTCCTAAGATTTGACATTTATCTTGTGTTCTTCTGCACAATGAATCGCAACAGTATTTCTGTTAAATATTTGTGGGTGTTAACAACACCATTGCAGCTTTTTTACACACAGAAGCAGGTTCTGTATTTCAAGTTTAACTATGTATTTAACTGCAAGCAGCAAGTTTCAGAAAGAACATGTATACACACCAGCTGTGGAGGTTGGTAGAAGCAGTCCCACTGTAGCGACTTTGCTCAGGTTTGGGTGAGACTCGGACAGATTACCAACAATCCACTCCATGGTGCTCAAAATGTTCATCTGTGGTAAGGGTGGCTTTCGCCTGTGCCCATTCAATAACCATCCGGTCTCCTTCAAGGGAGAAGAGTGATGAAAGAGCCTGAAATGAAACATAAGTTACAATGACATGTTTCAATGATTTGACAAAATGAATCACAACTTTTTTTGTTGTTGATAAGTTTCTTGTTTTTTTTTTCTTCTAAAATTCTTTGGACCATACATGATGCTGTAAATATAGTCAGTAAATAAATAAATAAATAAATAAATGTTTATTTAGCATAGAAATATTGACTTCCTTGAAATAGGCAGAAGAGAATTCATTCATCCCTTTTATCGACTAGCCCAGTTCTTTACGTGAGAAAGTAGGCAGTTGCTTATTTGGAACTGGTCTTTCCCAGGAACGATGGTTTGGTAACCTGCACTCAATTTTGTTATTCCACTGAAACTTGTACCATTTGGTCTTTTCATGTTTACTTTTGAGAGATACAAAAGCAAAGTGAAACAAAATATTCATAGTAGATAAAGTTTAATATTTAGAAATTAATAGCATCTTAAACAATGGTAATTAAACATCCTCGAAAAAGTTTGCTTCAGTTCATCGGAACAATGATTTCAAACTTCAGTCAAAGAATCACTGGTCATTTTAATACAGTTGCCTTTCTCTGCTAATTATTACTCGATAACTATTTGTCAATTAACTTACACATGCATGCTGTCACCAACTGTTATCCCATTTCGTTGCATCGACTATAATTATAATCTTTAACTAATTATAATCCAATCACTCCTGCTCCAATTAACCGTAAACTTGTGAAACACAGACTTTCATCAACACTGTCGTCTTTAAACCCTTATCAGTACACGGTAAACAGCTAGCTACACTGTGTATTCATAAACTTCCCCGATCGATATTTACCTGAGGTATCTCACAGTGATGAAATCGCTTACTGATTTAAGACGCTGCGCTAATAATTGAGGCACCGCGCGGGATAATTAAGCGTTGCGGGAAGCTGTATTTCGTGTTTTAAGCGCCGCGGTAGCGCGGCGCCTTATGCGGCTGGGGAAGGGCCTGTTTAATATATAAATATACAAACGCTTACTGCGTTCATTGCCATAGCACAATTAATATCCTTTAAATATATGAGGCGTAACAAACACGTGCCTCTGATTAGTCCCGATAGAGTTTGATTGGATTATCACACCTATTGATAATCAATTAATCAGTATATTTGAAAGCACACACAAGTGACATGTGACAAATAATGTCTAACGAGGGAAGTGCAGTTAAATATGATAAGCTTTTATTTAATTTCGTTTAATTATTGCAAATTGAAAAATTGAAGAAAAACAGGTACATTCAGTATAATTTTTATTTTTGCACATGAAAAGCTTATACAGCCATATACATATATACTTAGATGTATCAACACTTATTCAATGTTTTACTAAAACAGCGATGAATTGCAGATTTAATCATACATTGGCCTAATTTTTTTACGAGTTGACATTCCAGATACACCATAGAAGGCGCATTTATATATTAATGCATATTGCCCTTGGTATGATCTTCCAGGCGTGTAACGTAACTGTCACCAAATATTTTTGTCTATGGTTAATATATCACATTATTGAATGAAGCATATTTCCTCGACGGCAGATTATTTTGACAACGAAAAGCCGTAAAAACATCTTTAACTTTCTTTAAATATTTTGATTGATACTATAGCAATCAGTGTCCACTCAACATGCTCAACTTGTTGATTGACAGGTGACACCCGAATAACATGCCTGTTCGTTATTAACAATTATAAGGTACTTTTAACAGAATGATAAGCAATAAGATTTAAAAGTATTTTTCATATTGGTTATTATTAAAATTCAGTAAATAAAGAGTGGAGGAATATCATATTAGCATAAAAAGATATTTTGAAATAATTGAACTAAAAAATTGAAACTTTAAAGAAATTTACCTACCTAAGTTGAAAGCTAACAAAATTATGGTGATTTTGGTTCATCCAAGAGTGCGCAAATTTCCCGTGCGCTCAACAAATTTTCAACCTCGTATAAAAATGTTTTGCGCGTTTTAATTTGCTTTTGTAAATTAATTATTCATTTTAGATATAATTTAATTCTGTCATAAACCCTAAAAATACGACTGATTTAAGAAATACGGGTGTATATTACAGAATTTTAGGACATGGAAATTCATTCACGAATGCGCAAATTTTCAGTGCGCACGCCGATTTTCAATCATGTACAAGACGTAATGCGCAAAAGTATTTTAATACCCTTTCGAAAATTAATTATTTATGATAAATATGTTTGAATTCAGTCATAAACCACTTCAAAAATACCATTTGTTGAAGAAATACTGGTTCGGTTATGGTGATTTCCCGAGCGGTCGCCGAATTTCAATCTCGTATAAATCGTTTTGTGTTAAGTATTTTATTTTCCTTTTGTAAACTTATTATTTATATTAAACACGAATGATTTCTGAAAAAACACATTACAAAATACCAATTATTAATAAAATACAGTTGTATTTCGGTTATGAAAATTTCCGGTGCGGTCACCGAATTTCAATCTCGTATAAAATCATTTTGCGTGAAAGTATTTTATTTTCATTTTGTATGTTAATTATTTATGATAAATATGACTGAATTATATCAAAAACACTTCAAAAATACCTTTAAATTAAAAAATACAGGTGTATTCCGGTTATGCAAAGTGTATTCCGGTGTATTCCGGTTTTTAGGTGGATTCCGGTTTAATGTGTGACCTGTAAAAACCACTCGCCCGATCAGTCGAGTATTCCGCGATGTCCACTCGTCCTATCCAGACTTTAACTCCCCAATGCCAGCAGGTGAGTGGAATTTTCCACTATTTTAGTCTTTTGAGCGTTTGACGTGAGTAAAGATATTGCCCATGTGAAAAAATTATCTCAATATTTCCTTATTTTCCCAGGATTGGTCAAGTTATCCCAGACTCACCAGTTTCGACGCACATAACAGGAAACTTGGCCGCGCTTTTTCATTCAGTAACATACGTGGCTCTATTAGATGTTTCATGTGCACTAACCTTTTATGCATTGAATCATACCAATAACATCTTATTCTAAACAACTGACTGCCAGAAATCAAAAGGTAAACAACAACTAGTGTGGTCGGCCATACATTTTTCTAACACACCTATTTCGACGCATCTTACATGATACTTGTTGCGAAGCTTTTGATTGGCTTAAATATTTGTGCAATCACTGTAAGTAATGTGCGACACAATAACTGCCAGGGATGCTGCAACAAAACTTGACACAAAAGCAGATGCAAGTAGTTAATCAATATTAAGGCCAAATGATATAAATAAATCTGAAATCATTTAAACCTTCATGAACATAAGGGGCCAAGAACATAAATAGTCACTCTGTTTTTTTTAATATACACTGTTGGATGTGTTTTCTTTCATTCTTCTGGACTGTAGTGTTTACAGAGCAATTTGGCACATTTTGTTTTATACAAAAATTTAGATGGATCCAGTGTTCGCAGCCTACTTGACAAGAGAAAAAAAATTGAAGTGTGTAGTAATAATTGCATCGATATATAATGTGTACACCTTCCAAAAGAGTGCATAAAATAGTACGACTACATACGTCACATGGCAGTGATGTGACCTTGATAGCACCAATGTCGGCTGCAGACGTACAACAAAATTTCCAGTAACTTTTTTAATCTAAGCTTCCACAGGGATGTTTTTAAAATGGATGAAAATTTGCATTAGTAGAAACATTAAAACTCATGTATAGGGTAAATGTAAGTTGATAAATATCTTCAAATCCTGAACTTTCCAACTTTTTTATCGGTAAAATTTACCATGATGATTTCTGTTGTTACACCGAGCAACTACGTCATCGGAAACCCCAAGTTAATCGAGAACGAGGTCAAAACAAAAATGGCGTCGAAATAGGTGTGCGTAAAATTACGTGGTGCGACGATATGTTGACTAGTCAGGATATCAGACACAATCGAGAATCGACACAGACTACTGGCGTTGTAGTCAAACCTGATAACCACTGCACCACTGATTTCCTACTGGAGATATCGGTGATAACTATTGATTGATGTCTTACTACAGATCTGTTGATATCACACCGATTTGCGACGATCTCAGACCCGAATTTGCCCCATAAATGGCATAAATTTTAAAGTTTATTTATTTAAAATAAAACGTGCAATTACCGAATCCTTTAATTAGTTCTGTGAAAACGCCAGGGTCACTTTCAATCAAACACCAGTCCCCGGCGCTTGACATAATGCAGTAATCAGACAATTCTTCAAATTTGTATTTTTTTTTATTTAGTTTTGCTTCCCCACGTGAAGTCCAAACAAATCCGAATATGTCTACAGCTAGCTGGATAAATATTGGACCCCGCATTACGGAACTTGAAATTATCCCGTACGGTATGCTATCCGGTATCCTACTACAAGGGGTTGCGAACGCACCTCCCTATTCGGCAAAGTTTGCAAACATAACTCTACCTTTAATACCATTTTTATACGTATGCTTTCCAATAATTTGGAGTTTGGACAATGCCTGGTCTGTTTAGGAGGAGATGTTGTCGGTAAATAGCTATACATAGCTAATGTTTTCCTGTTTATATATAATTATATATGCACCGACTTTAAATAAATTTATGCGATCTGTTACGAATGTGGTCCTACAAAGCACATCCTATTATTTTACTATAATAATACATATAATATATAATATAATAGTACTGTACTGTACTGTACTGTACTGTACTGTACTGTTAAAGGAGGTTAAGGAGGTTTCCCAGTGCAGTTTTTTTAAATCATGTGAACGCATTTTGCCTGCGCTGAAGGAGTGCATTCGGGTTATCTACTCAAATATAAACTGAAACAACAAGTTGTATATACTTCGACACAAATGTGAATGGCTATCGTCGCTTGTCCTGATCCATACCAAAGAAGTATAAAATTTATTTTTATAGCTCTTTGTCCATATTCACAATTTCAAGTTTTTCGAAATGACATACTGGCTATGATTACTACAATACAATACAATACAATACAATACAATATTTTTTTTTATTTAAGTCTCACTTTTCATGACATTACATATACATCCATTGTCATAAAATATTCATGAAAACCTTTCTAAAAGAAATATGAGAGACTATTTATTTTAAAACATACATGGATAAAAATTAAAACATAAAACATTTATGTATTAATTAAATGGCTCTGTAAGATTAGTATTCAAGGTTATACTTTCCTAGAACCTGACTGATGATCATATCATATAAAATGCTTAAATGGTTTTATATGACCTACACAAAAATAATCAACTATCAGTATCTGAATACTTCTTACTCTACTTGTAACATCTATCAAACCTTAATATGACCAAAAATTTATTTGATAAATAGCCACCCTGTAAACATGAAGTCATTGGGCCAACGACGGAAAACCGTCAAAGGATAATCGTTGTTGGGCCACTGTTGGCCCAACAATGATTAATAAGTATTGTAAATACAGCTGTTGGGCCAACGTTGAACCAACTTTAAATTTCAGTCACAGATATCTCTGCATTGGCCCGATATTGATTTTCAGGGAAAGACTTATACAGAGAAAACATCGTTGGCCCAACGTTGGGCCAACGTTGGTCCATTAGAAGTAATAATATAATAATTGTATATTTTACAGGTCACTGTTTTATCACAAGCCCCCACAGGTATACACAGGTTGTGTAGCTGTAACATGCAATATTTAATTAATTATTAAACACTTTTCTGCACCAATTTGTAATCAGTTAAATTTGGGCTAATTAAACTAAAAACTTATCTGCAGCCGTAATGATATTTTGAACTATTTCAAATCTACTACCTTGAAAAAATTGTGAAAAAAGTATTGAAAAAAAACCCTTACTAACTCTATAACAAATATCTAATTTTATACAATCATAAAATGTTTACAATAAATCTGTGGAATATTCCAGAGCATGAACTCTCGTTAACCCGAGTTATGTAAGAAATCCCAGAAAATGTGGTTAATTTTACTCTCTAGGCCAGATTTCTAGCTTTTTAGACATGTGAAGTAAAGGAAACTATTATACATGTGATAGGTCTAGGTTTAACAAAAACCCAGTCTTCCAGCTATAAACTGTAAGTAGAAGTTTTTTTAAAAATATTTTTTGATAAAGTTATGGAATCTTATACAGAATTTCTTTTTATATATTTCCTGTATGCATGTTATATCCATATGACTTGAAGATATGTTAAATACTAATATCTAAAGCTGGCGGATGGTACTTGTGTTGAGTATTAAATTCTGTAAACAAAATAACTAATTTTCTTGTTATTTTTTTTTTTTTTTTTGGTTGGATTTAACGTCGCACCGACACATGATAGGTCATATGGCGACTTTCCAGCTTTAATGGTGGAGGAAGACCCCAGGTGCCCCTCCGTGCATTATTTCATCACGAGCGGGCACCTGGGTAGAACCACCGACCTTCCGTAAGCCAGCTGGATGGCTTCCTCACATGAAGAATTCAACGCCCCGAGTGAGGCTCGAACCCACATCGATGAGGGGCAAGTGATTTGAAGTCAGCGACCTTAACCACTCGGCCACGGAGGCCCCCAATTTTCTTGTTAATTCTTACATATTTTTCTCGGTTAAATACAGACAAAAATTAATTTCATACATTAGTTATTGTTATCAATTTGACGTAGATGGTTTAATCAACATTATGATTTTTGTTTTTTACAGGGTGCTGTTCAAGGGAGTAATAATGGAGTGCCTAGCACTGTGGTGCACAGGAAAAAATAAAAATATAAAAAGCTGCAACTTCAGTGAGAAAAGAAAACAAACAAATAGAACTTGGATATATAATGAGTTAATATACAGACTGTAATTCACTTTAGTAGGATTTAATTAGTGACTGCAATAAGAAAAATATTTTATTACATTTATAAAAGACTGGAAACAATATTTTACATGTTGTAGTGTTGAAATATTCTGTTATATTTCTTCAGGAAAATTGCAAACACACTTTAAATAAATGTTAGATTTCTTTTTGTTAAATGTTAACAAAATCACAACTACTTGAAAATAAAACATGTATTAAACTATGCTAGTTTTAGTCTTTTTTCAATTTCGTAATCGTTGGGATAGCGTTGGCATCCATCTTTGGCCAACAAAGAAACAGAGTTGGCCCAACGTTGGACCAACCGTGATAGACGAAAAAATGCTGTTGGCCCAATGGAGGGCCAACGATGAGTGTAGGATATCAGTTGTCGGCCCAATGGAGGGCCAACGATGAGTGTAGGATATCAGTTGTTGGCCCAATGGAGGGCCAACGATGAGTGTAGGATACCAGTCGTTGGGCCAACGGTGTACCAACCGTTGGGCCAACGTTGCGCCAATTAGCAAAATGGCGTTGGGCCAACGTCGGAAATCTTCGTTGGGCCAACGAAGAGTCTGCCGTTGGCCCAACGTTGGGCCAACGCATGTCTGCTATCTGGGAATATTTACAACAAATATGATAATCGATTGCCAAACAAAAACATTATTGTTTCCGCAAAGGCAGCTTTCATTTTGAATACTACCAAAATGTCAAGTATACGTACACAATGAAATAAAATCATTAAATCTCTTTATACTTGATACAATCTGTTATCCGATTACTTTAAACAAGTTTTCGTTTCAGAAAGGCAATCAAAAAGGCAGGTTGATCTTGCTGTTGCATATACGCCAATGATACGACCCATTTTATGTCCGTCATGAACTCGGAGCCGTAGACCTGCAACATTTCATTTTTATCATGTTTGTCTGTGGATTTCATCTATTTGCATTGTATGAGCTACGTGACATCTGGGATAGTACTACGGTATATTGAGAACTTAACAAGAAAAGGCGCATCTCTTTCTTTAGAGCATTGGATGTATATGTGATTGAGCAAACTATTATGTTGTAAAGATCGTATAATTAATACATGTAAATAAATTTGTTTGATAAGAAGAATTAGATCACACCTTCGACTCATTAATTCGAATGAAACATACAAATACAAAATAAGGAAAATTATGAAACTATTGAACATGATACCATATGTTCACGTGGCATTATATATCGTCCAATAACTTTACGCTGTTCAAAGTTAATTATTCTTTAAAATAATTGACAACAAACTGTATTTGGGTTCATCAAATTCTTATTTTACAAAAATGTAATATATACCATGCAAAAGATATATCCATAGAGAGAAAGCCTTGCTCCTAAGGTTTTATATTTATGGTTGATTTAAGAAAACGCGTATCCATTTTTACAAAGTTTGATAGAAGACAGAAGGGGAAAAGACAAAATGAGACCATTATAAATCATTGCGTGGGTCAATCAAAATAAAAAAAATATATTGAAAATAGCATGTGATGAATAAAACATTGATGAATGTTGCACCTAAGGATTCTTATTTTTTTGTGTTTATGTTATTAAGCAAAATGTACACATGTCCCCATTATTTCTTTATAAACAATCTGACCACTATCAACTATCGGCTGGAGGAATATTCTTCGTAGAGTTTCCATTTCTTTTTGTATGCTATTCGCTATGTGACCTCTGGGACAGTACTATATGTTACAGTGATAAGGTGCATGTCTTGTTTGGTTCATGTGAGCATAAATTTGCATATTCGTATTTATTATTTGTTTGATATTTCATGTATTATGTGATGGTAATAAAACATCTGTGTTTTATTCTCGGGCAGTAGCTTCAGGACAACTTTAATTTTGGTTCTATTTCATGTAGTTACAGTTAGTTCACCACATGAACTGGAAAAAGTCTACAAGAAGATCATTTGGAAGCAGAGAATGCAACCAAGCAAATTAATAGCAGTCTGTTCAACAGGAGTAATGAAATGTGCAACACAACTCATCCTCCTAGAACCAGCTTTTGAGGAAGTTAAAAATTTTAGCAGTGGACGTAACCGTATTTTAAATAATATGTACACAGGACCGTCGGAGAAAGCAAAACGCAAAAGCGCAAACAGCAAAACAAAAAAAGGCAATGATACTAAATGCAGATAACTACCATGATGTCGAACTGGGATTCCATAGATTTCAAGCCAGTATTTAGCACTCTATGATACGCATATTTTTGTACATTTTTTCTATTCAAAATTGTCATATTTCAACGTTGCATTACATGCATTAGCTATTAAACGATATCTTATAAAGAGGTTTCTTATCTGATATATCTGGTCCTCCGTGGCCGAGTTGTAGACCACGCCTGCCAGCTTGCACCTCGATGGGTTTCCTCACATTAGGAAGCTGTCCATCTGGTTAACGGAAGCTTGTAATTCTGACACCATAAAATTGTGTTAGTTTTACTTAACCACAACAAAATCTCCGAAGAAAACTTAAACAAACAAGCAAAAGCAATACGGCCGTCTGATACATTTTCATTACTCTTTTCAAATCTGTATTCAAACTTGGGATTCTCAGGACAAGGGTGGCGAGTAATCACTTTATAGCATGAAGATTGGCTCAATGTTGTTTTCTGAAAAATCTGAATTTAACTAATTATATCAGAGGAAATCACTCTTTTTTGTTGCTGTCTTAGGTCTAGGTCATTGTAGTCAAAAGACTACTGTTTATACATGTATTGGTTTTTCATTTACATTCTGCTAGGTTTAGGGCACTGCGACCTTATCTAGCCGTAAATTAGGAAGCATGCATAGAGAATAATCCTCCTCTATTAAAATAATTACTGTATAGACAGAACAAATGTGGTGTACTATACAAAGGTTAACTGCCCAGATAGCAGACATGCGTTGGCCCAACGTTGGGCCAACGGCAGACTCTTCGTTGGCCCAACGAAGATTTCCGACGTTGGCCCAACGCCATTTTGCTAATTGGCGCAACGTTGGCCCAACGGTTGGTACACCGTTGGCCCAACGACTGGTATCCTACACTCATCGTTGGCCCTCCATTGGGCCAACAACTGATATCCTACACTCATCGTTGGCCCTCCATTGGGCCGACAACTGATATCCTACACTCATCGTTGGCCCTCCATTGGGCCAACAGCATTTTTTCGTCTATCACGGTTGGTCCAACGTTGGGCCAACTCTGTTTCTTTGTTGGCCAAAGATGGATGCCAACGCTATCCCAACGATTACGAAATTGAAAAAAGACTAGAACTAGCATAGTTTAATACATGTTTTATTTTCAAGTAGTTGTGATTTTGTTAACATTTAACAAAAAGAAATCTAACATTTATTTAAAGTGTGTTTGCAATTTTCCTGAAGAAATATAACAGAATATTTCAACACTACAACATGTAAAATATTGTTTCCAGTCTTTTATAAATGTAATAAAATATTTTTCTTATTGCAGTCACTAATTAAATCCTACTAAAGTGAATTACAGTCTGTATATTAACTCATTATATATCCAAGTTCTATTTGTTTGTTTTCTTTTCTCACTGAAGTTGCAGCTTTTTATATTTTTATTTTTTCCTGTGCACCACAGTGCTAGGCACTCCATTATTACTCCCTTGAACAGCACCCTGTAAAAAACAAAAATCATAATGTTGATTAAACCATCTACGTCAAATTGATAACAATAACTAATGTATGAAATTAATTTTTGTCTGTATTTAACCGAGAAAAATATGTAAGAATTAACAAGAAAATTGGGGGCCTCCGTGGCCGAGTGGTTAAGGTCGCTGACTTCAAATCACTTGCCCCTCATCGATGTGGGTTCGAGCCTCACTCGGGGCGTTGAATTCTTCATGTGAGGAAGCCATCCAGCTGGCTTACGGAAGGTCGGTGGTTCTACCCAGGTGCCCGCTCGTGATGAAATAATGCACGGAGGGGCACCTGGGGTCTTCCTCCACCATTAAAGCTGGAAAGTCGCCATATGACCTATCATGTGTCGGTGCGACGTTAAATCCAACCAAAAAAAAAAAAAAAATAACAAGAAAATTAGTTATTTTGTTTACAGAATTTAATACTCAACACAAGTACCATCCGCCAGCTTTAGATATTAGTATTTAACATATCTTCAAGTCATATGGATATAACATGCATACAGGAAATATATAAAAAGAAATTCTGTATAAGATTCCATAACTTTATCAAAAAATATTTTTAAAAAAACTTCTACTTACAGTTTATAGCTGGAAGACTGGGTTTTTGTTAAACCTAGACCTATCACATGTATAATAGTTTCCTTTACTTCACATGTCTAAAAAGCTAGAAATCTGGCCTAGAGAGTAAAATTAACCACATTTTCTGGGATTTCTTACATAACTCGGGTTAACGAGAGTTCATGCTCTGGAATATTCCACAGATTTATTGTAAACATTTTATGATTGTATAAAATTAGATATTTGTTATAGAGTTAGTAAGGGTTTTTTTTCAATACTTTTTTCACAATTTTTTCAAGGTAGTAGATTTGAAATAGTTCAAAATATCATTACGGCTGCAGATAAGTTTTTAGTTTAATTAGCCCAAATTTAACTGATTACAAATTGGTGCAGAAAAGTGTTTAATAATTAAATTAAATATTGCATGTTACAGCTACACAACCTGTGTATACCTGTGGGGGCTTGTGATAAAACAGTGACCTGTAAAATATACAATTATTATATTATTACTTCTAATGGACCAACGTTGGCCCAACGTTGGGCCAACGATGTTTTCTCTGTATAAGTCTTTCCCTGAAAATCAATATCGGGCCAATGCAGAGATATCTGTGACTGAAATTTAAAGTTGGTTCAACGTTGGCCCAACAGCTGTATTTACAATACTTATTAATCATTGTTGGGCCAACAGTGGCCCAACAACGATTATCCTTTGACGGTTTTCCGTCGTTGGCCCAATGACTTCATGTTTACAGGGTTAGTCATTAATAACTTATATCATTTAAAATTACAACAAGGCCACTTTGATATCGCAGAAATTAGTGAAGGCGGTAACTGTAGTTGTATCTGGTTTTATCAACCTTGATACCAATCGTGTGAATTAAGTTGTTATCCGAACCGTAACATATATACTGAACAGCAAAAGAAACTATCCAGTTTTATAACTGGGGTAATTTTTATTTAAAAACTTTAATTTATAAATCACTTGTGTTTTTCATATTACATTTCACTTGAAGAACTTCACGTGTAAAAGTTTTTAAAAATCAATCAACCGTGAAGTCTGTAGTCCCACAATAGCCGTTTTGCACGATATTCAAGTGCGCCTGTAATTAACAATTTTCTTTGTGAAATTTTATTGTTGTTGCAAATATTGATAATTGGCTAACTCGAAAAACAACATAAAGTTTAAAAAATATTGTTGGTTGCACCACACGACTGAATCAAATTTAGCGCGAGCGCCCAATTGGGATATTACAATGCAACTAACGCACAGAAGATATAGCCTTTCAAACGGCTATTGTGGGACTACTGACTTCACGGTTGATTGAATTTTAAAAAATGATGAAGCAAAGATTTGGTATGAAGAAACAATTCAAATTTGAAAATACTCTTTTTTATTTCAAAATATACCAGTTATACATCTGGATAGTTTCTTTTGCTGTTCAGTATACTAATCCAAACCGTTAACTGTTTTCCGATTACTCGTATCCAAACCGTTACACATTTGATAATACGGTTGACTCCAGGTTTATTTTGTCGCAAAAATACAAAATTCCAGTTGAGAGAGACCAATGACTACATATGCAAATATGCTTCTTCTTTACAGTTTAAACGATGATGCAATTGCAAATTAAAATTTTCGTTTATCTGCACGTTTCTAAAAACATAATGATTTAATCTGGAATGCTTTGATAATTTTATATCCCATAGTTTGGAGCCAAAACAGTATAGATATTGATGTAAAACATGGGGTAATTGGTACAAATCAGCAGCAATTACGTGATGTATTTGTCTTTTTTTTACTTGTGAGAGGCCATGTTGAACAGATCTAAATACATTGGCAGCTGTCGGTGTAGTTACAATACAGTGATGATTAATGGATTTTTTTATTTGTTGTTTACGAAATACATGCAAGTAAGTGCAAGAAGGTAACAAAACTTACAAGTTACTGCTCGGCGGACAGAAATCCTTCGTATCTTTAGCTACTGAATTAAGGAGATATGACCGAAGCGTTTAAAACTCAATGTGTCTTATATCCATGCTCTCTGAAAAGGGAATATTATAAGAACTACATGCATGTATGCAAAATAATTGTTTCCTGCACACACAATTCTTTAAGATATATAACTAAGTTTAGTTCCATTGATTGAAGTTATGTCATGTATGCGTTCTATTTTCTTATCATTTTACATTTACAAATGTCTAGTGTAATTTATTTCAGATAGAAATACTGTCTTCACATACAAATGTAGAAAAAAATAAAAAAATAACATCATATGTTTGGAATGTTTCAATATCGAAAAGGTAGACGTTTCATCTCTTAATTCCAGCAATCAAACATCTATAAAAACCAAAATAACGGCATTAGGTAATCATGGTGCCAGAAATCGCTTGATCGTTGATTTTGCTGTGTAGACGGAAATGACGTAGCATGCTGGTTGTTTCCGGTGTTCCAGTATGGCGCGAAGTGAGGCTGAGCGACAGAGTTAGACGCATAATTCCTCGCTATCATTAGATATTGCAAATAGTCTGCAAATGATGGTATCAGTAGGTTAGTGTTATCGACAGGTCGTTGTGTTTCGCTTTGTCAGGGATCATCCTAGGTCAAAATTTTAGGGAGAAGTGACTTCTCCCTCCGCTGAATTTAGGGAGAAATCGAGGAATTTAAGGAGAAGAATCGGCATAGTATTCAGTTTCCAGCCTATAATTATATATTTCCACTTCCTGTGGGTCTTGCTATAAATTATAAACAGTAATTATTTAAGGAAATTGATTATTGCATTATTATTATCATGAATGTATAAATAAAGTATTAACTTAGCTATGAAAAAGTCGCCTTAAAATTTTTATCCGAAATTTACACGTCCGAAACTCGTAAGTTTATCTGGTGCACAATCGAAACGCCGCGAAAATTTTCATTCATGTTTCGATTCTCGTGCTTTAATAATGCCCGATTCTTGCATCATATTGTTCAGATTTCTACATTTAATTGATATATTTATTAATCTTTTCGAAAATAGTACCAAACTTGTAGATATTGGTGATCTTTTTGAAATAATTTTGTAGAGCAGTTCAGACGTCCGTGGAATCGTATTTTTTTTTTATCCACAGCGCCCGGGCAATTAATTTATAGTAGGGATGGGAACGAATATTCGGATATTCGAATATTCGAAAATTGGCCAAATATTCGAATATGAAAATCAAATTCGAATATTGTAAGTTAGTGTATATTAAGTAGTTTATTTAAGGCAATATAAACATGCAATTTTTTTCAGAATAAAACCGTTTGTTCTGTCGTGTCCAAATTAATAAAGATGTCCAATTAACAAGAAAAATGCAATGCATAATTGGCAGGGGCTACCGTTACGGATTAACAGTTTGTAACAGGTGTAAATGTGATACATGTCAAAAATTGTCCAATTAACAAGAAAAATGCAATGCATAATTGGCAGGGGCTACCGTTACGGATTAACAGGCTACCGTTACAGATTAACAGTTTGTAACAGGTGTAAATGTGTTGCATGTCAAAAATTGTCCAATTAACAAGAAAATTGCAATGCATAATTGACAGGGGTCATCGTTACGGATTAACAGTTTGCACCAGGCGTACATATGATATCTTTTTGTCTTTTGTTCATTTTTATTGGCGCCTGTTATATGTAACAAGTTTTAGAATTATTTTTTTTTGAAAACAATACCAAACTTGTAGATATTGGCGATCTTTTTGCAAATTTTTGTAAGAGATTTCATACCGTCCACAGAATCGGTTTTCATCCACAGCGCACGGGCAATCGGCTGTATTTGAAATAAATTTTAAATTTGTTAATAATAAAATCAAGAAATAATATATGATCAGGTTGAAGAAGGCTTAAGTCTGCCTTCGTTTAATTGTCGGCTTTGACACGCCGATTGAAAATTTCCAAAATGGCGGCGGTAATACAACACCGCGACACGTGCTTAAATTGGACGACCTGCTATTTTTAGATAAAGTTGCGACGGTCTAAATTATCTTCGATTTGAATGTTTCTTCTAAAAATCTGAACTAGTTAAATATGTTCATGATTATACTGACAGAATCGTGAAATAAAACACTACGGTCGGCGGGTCTAACTAGGTAGGGTCGGGTTACCCGAAACAAACCTTTTTATGCCTTGTAACGTACGACGATTCACGTTTTAAACAGCGGATTATATTGTGTATATGTCAATCACTTAATGAGAATTTAAAAAATCCATTAAAACATGTCGAATATTCGAATATATTCGAATATGGCAAACCGAATATTCGAATATTGATTTCAGTATTCGTTCCCATCCCTAATTTATAGAAATTGGCCGTATTTGAAATATTTTTTGAAGTACGTTTTAATAAAATCAATAAATAATATACTGTTGATGCATAATATCATGCACTCGTTAAGTTCATCGGCTTTTTACACGCCGATTGAAAATATTCAAAATGGCGGCGGCTAACAGTGTTATTGATTAACACTGTGGGATATTAACGATGCGATTGGCTGAAGTTTGACAGACAAGTAGGCGGGGTTGACTATGGATTTATCGGTAATTTAATCTAGAATATGCATCAAGTTTTACAACTTAAAGTAAACAGATTACAACACTCAGAAAAACTTGGCAATTCGGATTTCGCCTGGAGGCGATAATTAGGCGAAGTGGCTGACTTTAAAGCGACGATATCGCTCAAATCACCTTGTAGGATGATCCCTATTTGTAGACACAAATGGCATATTCCTGTCTTTTAAGTTACAACTTAATTTAACATCTGTATGAAATTCGCAGAAGATTTTGTTGAATTCTAGTGGAGTGTTTTTTAACATTCCATATATCATTAATTTTAAGAAGGAACATACTGACATATTTTCTACATAATGTGTATTTTAGTATGAGTCAACGACCTGGGAAGAACGACTCTAACAGATTTTCTCTGTTTATGTGCGGTGGCCTTAACTTGGATGACAAGTCCAGTGTAGCCAGTAGCTCTAACCTTGACTCACCAGTTTCGCCTAATGCAGGGGTAAGCCTCAATTTTATTCACTAGACATTTTGATATTTTCTTAATTGGAAGTAGTATCTGTCATAAATTCTTTTTTTCATATTAATTGTAATTCAGTAGCTTTTAACTCTAGGTTTACAGGAAGGGCATTGATTTTCTGTTGTTAATTCTGTCTGCTGGTCTTCTGAAATCATTTAAGGAAATTGAAGAGATTTTAGAATCAATTTAAAAATGAAAAAGATTAAAATATTAGAATAGCAGAATAAAATTATATTTAGATATTTATTTGACCTGTAAGATTTACCAATAGAAATATTTTACATGTACTACTAACAAGTTTTGTCCTCAGCCAGGTTTGTGACTGTTGCACAGACTTATAATAGTACAAGAATAATTTACAAAAACATTTTGAGGGGTTTCAGCAGTATCATCACCTTTTGGATCTGGACATTGGGTGAACAACATAGGCAAAACAGATTTTCTTTTTTCAATTTCATAACCCCCAGATTGGCCCTAAAATGCTTCATTTTAAGCTCTAAATTTAGTCTTCATTTTAACCTCTGTTAAGCAGTTACTCTCCAGTAGAGTTAACGGCAGTCAAATAGTGTTCCCTGTCATAATTTTTCTCTCTGAGAAGTGACAGTTGATATTTAGAACAACTAAATTGACTGATCTTGTATGTAAAACTTACTCCTCTGAAGGAGAACTTGTCATAAAATGCTTGCTGTATCAAAACAACATACAGAACTCCATTTCCAGTTAACTGCATTTAGACGCTTAACAGGCATTATTTCATGTCTATTACATATCTGTGTAGCTTGTATTATTAAAAAAACAAGGTGGTGTCATCATTTGATCATCTGCATTAGCTTAGAATTTTATTCAGGTCTTTTTAACTGTAAACTACCATATGAGTTATAGCTTTGTAACTTTGTACATTTGTTTACCTACATTTTGATCTTGTTGTCACTCTGTTAGTTTGTTCTGTTGCTTGTTTCAGTTGTCCCACTCATCATCTACCTCTTCTATACAATCATACGACAGCGACAACTCTACGCCATTCAAATCTTCTGATGCCTGTGTTATCAAAGTTTCCCTGGAAACTGGTGCTACACCAAAATCTCATGTTTATAAAAGTATCATGGTAAGAAATCTATTTAAACTTTATTTTTAAAGCACCACCCAGTGAAGCTTGGAGAGGTCCTATGTTTGGCAGTTGGAGTGCAAGTTCTTCAGTCTTTTTCTGGTTGAGAAGTTGTCAGTTATTTGCTCTTAATTAATGTGTAAATGTTTAGAGGAAAAATTTTCCTCTTACCTGATTCTATTAATGTAGAAAAATTCTTTGTACTTATAAAGTATCACTTATACTTCAGATAATGGATACAGTAAAGACTGTCTACAGTGACCAACCTTTTGAGAATTTGAAAAAAGATCATTGTATACAGGTAGTCTCTATATACGGTCTGACTAGGAGAGGTTTTGGTTTAAAGCAAAAAACACGTTTTATTAAGGACCTTACCTTTAAGCTCTCGGATAAAACACGAAATATATTTAAACTCTGCTTCACTTAATTTTCATCAATAAGACGATGACAGAGTTATTTAGATCAAGAAACACACTCAGTGATTTGTACAGGAAAAGTTTTCTCCCTTTGAGAGGAGTGGTCAAAAAGTTGTTATAAAGGTCCAAAGTCTGGATTTGGGGCTAAGAAATCATGGTCACTGTACGCATCAGACAAGGGGTCACTAGAAACAAGCCAATTTTAATGTGAAATGCATCAGGAGGAAATAAAAGGTCATTGTAGACAGAACGTCACTGAGAGCAAGGGGTTGCTAAGGCAATCTGTACTGTATTTAAAACTGGTTAAAATATTATATTTTAATTTTATTCTGTTTACTAGTTACATAACACAGACCATACAAACACAGTGATACAAAGAATCTTGGATAAATATGATATCAAGGGGAAGGAAAAGGATTACTGCTTGTTACAAGCTCTTCCTGATGGAGGTAAGATAAGTAAACTCTTTCTGATGGAGATAAGAAAAAATAACTCTTCCTGTTGATGGTAACTTAAGTAAACTCTTCCTAACAGAGATAGGAAAGTTATGCTCTTCTAGTTTAAGTAATAAAAAGATAGCTCTTCCTGATGAATGTTAGTACAGCTTTTGCAAATAGGTAAGATATTGTCGGAAGTTAGATCAGGTAAGTTAAAAACAGGTTGGCAGCTAGTAAATATGAGAAATGTGAGGAATTGTTAACATCTTCTATATAAAGTGCCTCTCTGCCAAAGAAAGGAAGAAAAGTCTTCTTAATGAACTGTATTATAAATTTAATCCAAATAAAGACATTTAAGTGGCACAATAGCTCAATGGTAGAATTTTGGCTTTTTGTGTGGGAGGTTGGGGGTCAATTCCAGGGCCATGTTATACCAGATATGTGAAAAATGGCACTGGTAGCTTCTTTGCTTGGCACTTAATATATAAAGGGTTATACCTGGAGGTAAAATAAGTCAATGTAAGTATCAGTTACTAGATACCATGTTTGTGGAACAACAACTTTGTAGCTCATGTTGTCTGTTGATCATATGCAATGTTAATTAAAACTTATCTTTACTTTTTATTTAAGTCAAGTTAAAGCTTGACCATTTTTATGGGGTGATATACAAGAAATTTCTTTATTTGCTTTCTTTCACTGAAACATTCTGAGTTGGACATGAAGTAAATTAAACTTGAAACATGTAGATAAGACATCACCTCAATTCCAGAGTGTTCTAACAGGTCAGGTGGTCATTTTGAGAAAATCAACTTGAAATGTTTGATTTTTTGGTCTTTTTAACAACTGGAATATAATTGAATGATAAATTTCTCCATAAAATGAGTTATGTTTTAAGTGTTAATGTAGATCTCAGCAAGAGCTTTCTTTTGATATTCTTAACTCCATTATTATCAGAATGTAACTACAAACATTGTGGAATGAGATGGGGAAATGTAGGAAAGAGTTCCATAGAAAAGAAATAAGAAAAGATATTGTTCTAAATAGATATTGTTATATTTCAGAGTTGGTGATACCAGAGAAAGCCAATGTGTTTTATGCCATGAACAATAATGGAGATTATAATTTTGTGTTACGGACGAAAAAAGAACAAGATGCTCTTACACAGAGTAAGAAACGGAATAGACGTCGGCTCAAACTGCCATTATCATAGCAGTGCTTAAAATGTGCAATAACAGTAACATATCCTGTCAGATCCTGTCACATATCTTGTGAGATTACTACAAAAACAACACGACTGTAGGCAGTGATACTCTTCAAAAGCTGGAGTTGTGATTTAATGTGAATTGTTCCATTATTGGAAAGGCTAATGTGAAATCATGTACTGAAGAATGTACTTTAAGCATTGGGTGCCTGCACCGAGGGGCATGTTTATAGATTGTATAAACTAAACAAAAGCAGTACTAGCAGAAAGGAATCAGAAGTGCTATAAGCTGAACCATGTTCTATAATACTCCAGTGCTTACTAATCAAGTGCGATCAGTCATATGTGCTACATACTCAAAATGGATGCTTAATTCTATAATACTCGTGGTGCTGCTGGACAGTGCAATATGTCGGGGCAGTTTTGCCCATTTCTGTCTCGTATATGGTGTAACCTAGTCATTTTTAGGCAGTAGTAAACTGATCCTACTTGTTCATCTGTACTTACTGCATAAGTGTAGGATTTAGTCAATTTTTTTTATTTTAGAAATACAAAATGTATTCAGTTTAGATAGAGTCACTTAGTATATCAATGTTTTAAATGTACATGTAGGTACTTAGATTTTAAATTTTGCAAGGAATGCATAAAAAACATAGCTTTTGCCTGCCCATCTTTCCTTGGAATGACTAATTTTCTAGGACTCCATTTTAAAATGTCAAGTCAGTCATTTGGATATATCGTTTTAAGATAAATATTCTTTTCAAAAGCAGATCATTATGAGATTGCCATCTTGTGATGAAAATTAAAGTGGAATTATGCACATTTTTCAAGTAAAAACCCAGCTGAAATAGATGTGTGTGTAAAAAGGATGGAGGAAATTACAGCTTTTAACCCAGTATGCCAAACTCTTTGTGTTACCAGTACGAAATAAGTCTCCAAACATGACTTTTCTCATTTTGACTGGGGCAGTCTTTTTAAGGAAAGTCGAACTGCATGCTGGAGTTGCTTCCCATCAATTTCAGAAATTATCTACTGTATGTAAGGCAGGTCACTGCGTAGAAGATTGAAGAAAAAAACTATTATTTTATTAGTCTGATTTCTTTATTTTTAAAGCATCAACTTCAAATACTTATGTGGCATTACCATTAATTTAACACATTTAAATACTCTGTAACCGAAAATTGCTTTTATAAAACATTCACCAAAAACACATGTGCAGTAAGATGTGCATAATGTCACTTTAAAGTTAAGTGTCACATTTTTTGACAATACCAATTCTTGTTTTTGTTAATATATATATATTTGTTTATTTATTCTAAGAGATCCTTATTGCGTCATTTCATGTTAGCTGGATATTACAGTGATACATGCTTGTTTTTCGACAGGCACCAGGAATGAACAGAAGTATAAATTATTATGCCATAAATTTAGAGTGATGCCAGTAGTTTAAAATGAAATAATGGGCTTCTGGTCTTGTAAATAATTTGTTAACAACTCTTAGCTTTCTGCCATGTTTTTTTTCCTAACATTTCTGTGAAGAAGTTATGATAGTATGGGGAACAGTCAAAATAACTTGTCCAGTGGAGATATAACGGGAATCAGCCAGTTTGTTAAATAGGCTGGTCGAGATAAAAATAGGACCGAGTCATACATCTGTTTCTGAGGCAGAAATGTGTTAAGTATAAATAAAATGGGAACTACTCAATATCGACATTGTGGCTGAAGTATGTTTAGGATGTACATGTAGGATTTATCAAAGATTATTTACTAGTGAACCAGACCATGATTTCATATTAACACTGGTTGATAATTTAGTTGTAGCTCATACATCTTGTGTGCAATAAATTATTTTATAGGGTAGTTCTAGAAGTTGTGATTTTACAATACAGTATATATTTTGAAGAACATATTGTACATTTTTTGTCTATTTATAAGTAGATATTTAGTATACATTTCAGTTGTTTTACAGTGTATCGTATTATGCTACATTTTAAAGAACCCTAGCTGCTTTTAAACATTTGTCAGTATATTTATTGTTATAGAAATCCTTTTCAACTTGTTATTGATGCCCCTGTTATATATGCATCTTTAATATTAAACCATGCTTTTCTCCAGACTCCAAGATTATGAGACCAGTAAAAAAAATTCTCTCTTGCCATTGTCAATATTAGGAATGAGCTGAGGATCAGCCAATCAGATGGTTTTGTTTTTAGACTGTTCAGTAACCTTGGAGTCAAGTGAGACAGTGCTATGTCCCTGATTTTTTCTGCGGTCCAGCTGGTCTGGATACAATATGCTTGATGAATTATAAGACAAATATATTTAAATTTTACCCTGTCATCTGTTACAGTTTATACTTAATGATTAAAACACACCCAGTTTATGGCTTATCCTTTAACATGTCATTGTTAATACCTGTTTATGTAGTACAGCTTACCATTATATACTTGAGTTACATTTGTTTATTGAGGGAAGAAATCAAGATTTTGAAGCTTGTTATAATATGAGACAAGTGTTGTTGCAAATTAAAAGATCTTTTTTACTGTCATATTGATGGAGTAAGTTTCTACTACTTTTATTTGTAACAAGTGGTTTTTAATGATACAGAAATTAGAACCCTCTCAAATATTTTTTAGAGTTTTGTTCAAAGAATGTATCAAGGTTGATTATGGACCTTTTTAAACTATCAAACATTCATCATAATTAGAAATTCAGTTTACAATTATGTTTCTTCTCCTTTCTTTTGAGAAAGCAAAATAATAATGCAATATGAATTAACAGTTTTTTTGCTTTGTTCATAAGATTGGAACCTTTTGACCCATGGCAGTATTCACATTGGCCTTACAATCCAAAAGTAATAATTTATTATGCAGGTGTTTTTTTTTTCACATTGATCTACTGGCCTGATAAATTCTAAGCTATATCAGGCTGGTAGATTATGTAGTAATTTTTCATTTTTTACATAAAAGAGAAAAGATAAAATACCTTAATGGCTGCACTCTGCTCCTAGTAGTAATTTTTTTGATGCAGAAAAACACACAACATCATGCTACACATTATGAAAGTTAACAGAAATTGAATTATGTTTTTCTCCTTTAGACTGCCATTAGGTCATTTAGTTCCTTGTTGTATTGTTAAAAAAAGGGAAAAGTTTTATGTTCTGTAAGTTTGATAATTATATAAAGAAATTTATTTAAGAGAAAAATGTAGTCAATGGTTTTGTACTTTGTGGACTAGAGAAAACTTCAGTTTTGTTAAATATCCATGTAGTGTAACAAGTAAAAAAATATTAACATGTTTAAAATTCATACATTATCAATGCACAGTGGCCATCAGAACTTTTATAACCCCAATATTGAAGCAAGTGTATTACTCATATTGTGTTCATTGTTTATACATACATTTAAAAATACATTTTAATACAGTGATTTTCTTTTATAACAATTCTTGTGAGCTTGTTACTATATTCAAGTTTTTAGTATTTATATTATGTTAATTTATTGAAACAATTTTCCAGATTTTAAAGTAGACTTATTATATATGGTATTAAGGTAGTTCTGCACATTTGATTAACTGTAAGTGATGGGGGTAACATCATTTATCTGGAATATCTAGAATAATGCCTTGTAACGACTGAAGATGTAGCATATATGCTGCTGAGAATCTATTATATCCCATGTATCAAGTGTTAAACCCTTTCCTCAAGTTGATTTTAACAAAAAGTTCATTTTGGTGTAAAATAATTAGATATATCTACACAAATTCATATTTGGCAAATTGTGAAAAATTAAGCAAAAATAGCTATACTTTTTGTTTGGCTATATGATTGAAAATAGATAAATCTACAAGTACAAAATTTTTCATTAAAATCTGCATTGTGGAATGTCTTCTGTATATGAAAATGTCATCCAAAGTGTGATTTTCCCATAGAAGTCCATTGTGAAAATTGAGTGGACAAATATTTTCACATTGGTCCAACAAAATATCAGGCGTTTCTTTTTCAAGGTGGGACTCAAAAATTGCTTTGGGTACAATGTTGCTTTGAAAAAAATATGGTTTAATAAAATTCTGCATTGCAGAAAAATTTGTTTAAAATCTGCAGAATTTCCTTAAAGTCTTGTATAAAATAGATATCAGTACAATGATAGCAGTGGTTGGCAGTAAAGTCCTGTATGGCTAACCTAGAAATTTAGGTAGGTGTACAAAAAACATTGAAATACATTTGATCAGTCACAGGTTTTTCCCAGTTTATTGACAACATAGTGTACTTTCACTCTCAGTTTTTACATACCCGTGTTAAAATTTAGCCCTTCCGCTTAGCTCAGGAGGTAGAGCATTGGTCTATGGATCGCAGCGTCATGAGTTCGATCCTCGGGCCGGGCATATGTTCTCCGTGACTATTTGATAAACCACATTGTGTCTGAAATCATTAGTCCTCCACCTCTGATTCATGTGGGAAAGATGGCAGTTACTTGTGGAGAACAGGTTTGTACTGGTACAGAATCCAGGAAGATTGGTTAGGTTAACTGCTCGCCGTTACACGACTGAAATACTGTTGAAAAAATGGTGTTAAACCCAAAACAAACAAACTTACCTCTTTTTCCTCTTTCCTGTCACATCTGTATTACATTAAATATTGCTTTAGAATTTCTAAAACTGAAACAAGAAATGTTGTGGAATGTTCCTTTGATCAGTTGTGAGAAATTGTGGTTTAGTAACTGCTAATGTTAGCCACTAACAGGGCTGTACTGCTTGCCTATGATAGGGCCTTACTGCTAGCCACAGACTGCTGGCTACTCAAAGGGCTGTACTGCAAGCACAGCTGGCTGCCTTCAAACAATTCTTAACAGTAGGGTTTTGTTGAGAAGTTACTTGTGGCAAGAACAATAAATTAAGTAGAATTTTTTTTTTATGAGGAAATCAAAGAGATCTTTTCAATACTGTTTACCAAGTACTTATATTAATTATTGTCAAGAGGTCATAGTTGATTCATCCTATATGGACACCAAATGTTTTCTGTGAAGCGGTTCTAGTCTGACCATTATGAAATGTAACATACTCTTGTTGGTAGCAATATAATTATGTAGGTGCTACTGTGTTGTCTCTTGATGAAATGTTTACAACATGTCCAGTTATAAACTATGAATAAACTCATGGACAGTAATAAAAGAATGAAATACAAATTGTTTGCTTTTCAATGAGAAATTTAACATTGGGGAAGTAAGATTCACTTACCCCAATTTGTATGTTTCGTTTTTGTTTGGTTAAACATCACACTGACACAATGATAGGTCATATGGCGACTTTCCAGATTTGATGGTGGAGGAAGACCACAGGTGCCCCTCCATGCATTATTTCATCACAGGTGGGCACCTTGATAACCACAAACTTTTCATAAGCCAGTTGGATGGCTTCCTCACATGAAGAATTCAAAGTCCCGAGTGAGGCGTGAGGCTTGAACCCTCATCAGTGAGGGGCCGCAGCAACCTTAACAACTTAGTCACAGGCACCTTATGGCTTTTTGAACTAATTACATAGGGGAATCCTATGTATGTCATTTGTCGACCATTATGCACAATTAAATTTGCGTTTTGAACAATTAGTGTATGGGACTGATCCCAAGTCATTCATTTTTTTGTCAACCATTGTCCACAGTTTTGGCCCAGTCTTAATGAAACTTGGTAAGAACGTGGACGTGTTTATTATTGGGTCATAATAATGGGTATTGGGTACATGTGTACTGTAACTAATAAATGTGTAAATTCATATGCTACTAAAATAAAATAGAGCTTGAAGTTTTCTAATTCAAGAAACTATGTTACGATCAGTGTCATTAATGCCTAAACAGTTACCTTTGAGCAAGAGAGAGATAGGATTCTTATAGTCTATATGGAATCTAGGTGAAGTTTGTAACAGGAACTACACCACTAGGTAAATAATCAAAAACCCTTAAAACTATGTCCATTGCTATTGGTGAAACTAGCTGATGCTTATTTGCATAGCGTGATGTACCTTGTTTTAGAAATGTACCAGTGGAAAATTCTGCTACGACATAGGTTATAGCATTGCAGTTCTTTAAACTTCAAATAACATCCCTTAATTACTCTTGAATATGTACTAAAGACAAGCCTGACTTATACTTATTTAGATTGACAGAACCAGAGAGAAGGGAACTTTGCAATAAACTGAAGATGAATTTTGACTCTTGCATCTGGACTTTTTACTGGGGGAGACATATTGTTTTTGCCCTGTCTGTCTGTACGTCACACTTCATTTCCATTCAATAACTGGAGAATCATTTGACCTAAAACCTTCAAACTTCATGGGCTGGTAGGGCTTACGGAGTAGACCCATTTCCGATCAATAATTTGAGAACCACTTGACCCAGAATGTTGAAACTTCATAGGATGATTGGTCACGCAGAGAAGATGACCCCTATTGTTAAACGGGTCACTTTGTTAAATGTCAAGGTCACAGGGGACAGAACATGGAAAACCATTTCCGATTAATAACATGAGAACCACTTGACCCAGAATGTTGAAACTTCATAGGATGATTGGACATGCAGAGTAGATGACCCCTATTGATTTTGTGGTCACTATTAAAGGTCAAGGTCATAGTGGACAGAACATGAAAGTCCATTTTCGGTCAATATTTTGAGTACTATTAGACCTAGAACCTTCAAACTTCATAGGGCGATATGACTTACAGAGAAGAAATTGATGACCCCTAATGTTTTTGGGGTCACCCTATCAAAGGTCAAGGTCACAGAGGGCTGAACATAGAAAACTCTTTCCAATCAATAACTTGAGAACCACTTGACCCAGTATGTTGAAACTTCATTGGATAATTGGACATACAGAGTAGATGACCCATATTATTTTTGGGGTCTCTCTGTTAAAGGTCAAGGTCACAGGGGACAGAACATGGAAAACCATTTCCGATTAATAGCTTGAGAACCACTTGACCCAGAAAGTTGAAACTTCATAGAATGACTGGACATGCAGAGTAGTTGAACCTTTTTGATTTTGGGGTCACTTTAATAAAGGTCAAGGTCGCAGCGGATAGAATATGGAAGTCCATTTCCGGTCAATAACTTGAGAACTATTTGACCTAGAACCTTCGAACTTCATAGGGCGATAGAACTTCCAGAGTAGATGACCCTTAATGTCTTTGGGATCACTCCATCGAAGGTCAAGGCCACAGAGAGCTGAACCTAGAAACCTCTTTCGAATCAATAACTTGAGAACCATTTGACCCAGAATGTTGAAACTTTATAAGATGACTGGACATACAGGGTAGATGACCACTACTGATTCTGGGGGTTACTCGATCAAAGGTCAAGGTCATAGGGGCCTGAACATGGAAAACTGTTTCCAATTCATAACTTGAGAACCACCAGGCCCAAAATGTTGAAAATTAGTGGTATGATTGGACATGCCAAGTAGATAATCCCTATTGCAGCTAACCATCAGTGTCTCTTTGACTTTCGCTCCTGTCCCCTATAGACTTATTGCCTATATGACTATGCACTGGGGGAGACATGCGCTTTTTACAAAAGCATCTTCTATTTTTCAATTTATCATTATGTAAACTTCCCTGAAATTTATTTCAATCGCTGCAAAGTTACTGCAAAAAAAAATGAAAAAAAAAGCATAAGAAGGGGGATAATTAAAGTTCATATCAAAATTGCTCTTCATTTTCTTCAATTAATATTCAAAGTTTCATGATTTTTTTTTCTTTAATTTTGGAGTGTGCATGATTTTGTGTGGTAGGGACTGGGGGTAGAGGATAGTATGAAATGGTATTAAGAAACTGAACTAAAATATGAAATGGGATCCGGAAACTTCATAGGGAGGTTGATCATGATCAGCAAATGACCCCTACTGACTTTTGAGGTCAGAGGTCAAGGTCACAGTGACCTGGAACAGACCATTTCTGGACGATAACTTGAGACCACAGGGCCTAGGATCACGAAATTTAATAGGGAGGTTGATAATGACCAGCAGATGTCCCCTATTGACTTTGAGGTCAAAGGTCAAGGTCATGACCCAGAGCAGTAAAATTTTTATTGCCAGAGAATGATTTGGTCTAAGATCACATTTGATATGGAGGTCACTTATGACTGGTAAATGACCTATAATTATTGATTTTTTTCTTCGTTTGCTTGTTTTTAGTGTGTTTAATGCCGCTTTTCAACAGTATTTCACTTATGTAATGGTAGGCAGTTACTTCTCTAGTGTTCCTGGATTCTGCACTGGTACAAACCTGTTCTCTGCAAGTATCTGTCAACCTCCCCACATGTATCAAAGGTGGAGAACGAAAATAATGAAACTGTCTAACTTTACACGATTCATATCCCACTACACTTGAGAAATGTGAAATTGGATCACTAAATCAAATTTCATTTCGGAACACAACAATTTGCCTGTGGTCTAAATTTGAAGCCTGTACCTTCAAAAATGTGAAATAGGTCACCAGGTCAATTGTCAAGGTCAAAGTTTATTTCGGTACATAAACCTTTGAATGTGGTCCAAATTTGAAGGGTGTAGCTACAGAAATGTGAAAGTAGATCATTAGGTCAAAATCAAGGTCAAATTTCATTTCGGAACAAAAAACTATGCATGTGGTCCAAATTTGAAGTCTGTACCTTCAAAAATGTGAAAGTAGGTCACTAGATCAATATCAAGTTCAAAGTTTGTTTCGGCACACAAACCTATGCATGTGGTCCAAATTTGAAGGCTGTAGCCACAGAAATTTGAAAGTAGGTCACTAGGTCAAGATCAAGGTAAACTCATGTCAAGGTTAATCTAGCCACTCAAAACTATACATGCGGTCCAAATTTGAATGCTGTAGGTTACAGACAAAAAGATTTTCAAAGTTTTTCCCTATACAAGTCTATATAAACCATGTGACCCCCGGGGCGGGGCCATATTTGACCCTAGGGTGATAATTTGAACAAACTTGGTAGAGAAGCACTAGATGATGTTACATTACAAATATCAACGCCCTATGCTTTGTGGTTTGGACAAGAAGATTTTCAAAGTTTTCTCCCTATATAAGCCTATATAAACCATGTGACCCCTGGGGCGGGACCATATTTGACCCTAGGGAAATAATTTGAAAGATCTTGGTAGAGGACCACTAGATTATGCTACATACCAAATATCAAAGCCCTAGGCTCTGTGGTTTTGGGCAAAATTTTCCCTATATAAATCTATGTAAATATAAAAATAAACAAAGGGCTATAACTCACTAAAAAATGATGATGGTGGGCTAAAAATTCAGTACCTGGACCAAGATTCAAACCCCAGACCGCTGAATTGCCAGTCGAGTGTATTTCCACTACACACTCTTTGTGTACACCAAGTACCAAGGTCAGTAAAACAATGTATTGACAGAAAGCGAGCTCGTGTAAACATACTTGTAGTCCAACAAGGTTAACATTTTAGTTGTTAGATTGTAAGTTTTTTCAAATCTGACCTTTTTTGAGTGGTTGCAATAAATTGGCATACAAATATAAGAAGAGACTGAAATGGGAACAAATTACTCACCTGAAGATGACCTTGACCTTTGAACCATGTTTCTGAACATGTTTGGTGAATATCAAAATTATTATCATTTAACAAGCTTAGTTTCAAATATGCCACCGGAAGTACATATCATCATCTCAGCACAAAATGTGGGTTACAGTGCTGACATAGATCTATGGATCACAGGGTCATGAGTTCAACATCAAGGCGAGACATATATTCTTTGCTAAGACATCTTCGTCTTCCATCTCTGACTCGTGTGGGGAAGTTGGCAGTTACATACAGAACACAGGTTTGTACCAGTACAGAATCCAGCTGCACTGACTAGGTTAATTGTCCACCATTGCATAACTGAAGTATTGTTGAAAAACGGCATTAAACTAAAAACAAACAATCTTATCCACTTCTTGTGCCGAGGTTAGAATCATCATGCTACATACAAAATTACCGGTAGACACAATCTTGTGGACAACACTCCAGATCCTCCGAAGTCATTTCAGATTTGCCAGAATAGATGACCTAACAGTACAATAAAATCTCTTGTAGTAAAAGATAAAAGGTAAGGGTAGACTTCTCAGAAGCATGGAGCACTACAATCACAGCCCCAGAGCCACGCATTTGCAAAGTAGGCCCACAACAAAAAGATGTAACAGAAAAATATTACAGACGGGTTGCTTCAAAAAACTAACAAGTAAATATAAATTTATGCCAAATATAGAGGGGGAGGAAGTGGTAAGGGGTAGAAAGTGGGTGGGGGAGGAGGTTGAAGGGGAAAGTAGAACAAGGATGAATATACAAAGAGAATGCCACGTTCCTTAATCACAGTTACACTACAACGTAAACCACAATAGCGCAGACATTCATGTACCAAAGATAAACACACAACCACACCCAACTAACTAACAGCAAAACAGACTAGTAAGATACAAGAACACTGCAGGGCATCACTTTAGACACACAAGCACACACCTACAAGCAGGAAAAAACAAGACCTGCCAGTGGACAGCGGGCTCGACCATTCTCAGTGCTTGATAGTATAATATAAGCTATGAGTAAAACTTTAACATTACAATAAGCATATTCTAAGTCGAAAAGGGGCCATAATTCAGTCAAAATGCTTGATAGAGTTGCCTCCTCCTTTTTACAGACTGGGGTTATGATGGTAAACAAGTATGCAAAATATGAAAGCAATATCCCAATGGACATTAAAAATATTTGGGTGTTACGCAAATTCTAACATTTATTCTAAGTTGAAAAGGGGCCATAATTCAGTCAAAATACTTGATAGAGTTGCCTCCTCCTTTTTACAGACTGGGGTCATGATGGTAAACAAGTATGCAAAATATGAAAGGAATATCTCAATGGACTCTGAAAATATATGGGGTGGTATGCAAACTTTGACGCCAGGGCGAGTAGAATAGCTCCCCTATTCTTCAAATAGTCGAGCTAACAATCGTGCATCACCTAAGGACCCCGGTAGCCAAAATAAAGGGGGGGGGGGGGACATGAAAACCAACCCATAGTAAAAGGGGGAGGGGACGCTAAAAAACAGTGTAGCACAGATGCAAGGGAAAAGGAGGGGGCGACAGGGTGAGCAAGGAGGAGGGAAACAAGAGCTGTCTGTTGACAGCGCGCTCGACTATTCGAAGCATTGATAGAAGTATACGGTCAAAATATTACCTGAAATTTTCAGACAAAAGAAAAGGAACAGATAAGATAAACACTGTACTTGCATTTGTGGATTTGGATAAGTTTTGCACTATAATGCAATGTGTGACCACATTGGTAAGCAAGTGTTCAAAGTGTCAAAGCCATATATCAAACAGTTGATAGACAAAATATAAAATGGTATGCGAAACCTAACTAATTTCTATGTCCAGAGAAAGGCCATAACTGAGTTCAAGTCCTTGTCCTGGGTAAGTAGACTATGAAGGTAAACAAGTGGTCAAAGTTTCAAAGCCATATGACAAACAGGTTAGGTATAATATAGATTCGTACGAAAAACTTTACTGATTTCCAAGTCAAAAAAGGGCCATAATTTAGCCAAAATAGTTGAGAGAGTTATGTACTCTTGCCTACAGATGGAAACCATGATGATAAACAAGTGTTAAAAGTTTAAAAGCCACATATTAAATAGCTTTGACAAAATGTTGACTTGTATGAAAACTAAACCAATTTTCAAGTACAAAAAGGGCCATAATTCAGCCAAATTAGTTGACAGACTTATGTATTCTTGCCTACAGATGGAAATCATGATGATAAACAAGTGTTCAAAGTTTCAAAGCCACATGTCAAATAGTTTTGACAAAACATGGACTTGTACAAAACTGAACCAATTTCCAAGTCAAAAAGAGCCATAAAACAGCCAAAATAGTCGAGTTATGTACTCTTGCCTACAGATATAAATCATGATGATGAACAATTGTGCAAACTTTCAAATACTCATAGTTGACAGAGTTATGTACTCTTACCTACAGATATAAATCATGATGATGAACAATAATTATTATTGTGCAACCTTTCAAATCAAATAGTTTTGACAAAACATGGACTTGTACACAAATTGTACCGATTTCCAAGTGCAAAAAGTGCCATAATTCAGTCAAAATAGTTGACAGAGTTATGTACTCTTGCCTACAGATAGAGACTGTTATAATAAATAAGTGATAAAAGTTTCAAAGTCAAACACTACACAAAATGTGAACTGGTACGAAAAACTCAACTAAGATTTCTAAGTTAAAAGGGGCCATAATTCAGCCAAAATCTTTGATAGAGTTACGAACTCTTGCCTACAACTGGACATGGTGATGGTAAACAAGTCTTGAACGTTTCAAAGCTTTATCTCAAAAAGTGGACTTGTATGAGAAACTTAACCAAGGTGTGACGACGACACCGACACCAACGCCGTGGTGAGTAGGATAACTCTTAATTATTCTTTGAATAGTCAAGCTAAAAACGCTTACAACAAACAAGACAACATACGCAACAGAAAATACAAGACAGACAGAAAACCAGCCTACTTGTCAACAAACTTTTTGATCTTTGAAACACTGGCCTCAATATGATGTAAATCAATCTATACTGCAGTGTTTTTAACTTATTCTGGCTGAACAAGACCTATCACTAATGGTGATGAATACCCCAAGACAGCATGTTATTGTCAGAGGAACAGGAGTATTAAATCTATATTGCAGAGGGAGAAAATGTACAAACAATCAACGAGTTATACTTAACAGGATATGAAATATATTAGAAAATAATTGAAGTTTTTTCCAGTGCAACTCTATTCATACTTGAAACAAATATAAGGCCCTAACTTCGTGCAAAATTATCCAAATGGCACCTGCTTCGCACACAGCTTGGCTTAATACTGATAATAATTACAAGGTTTTATGGAAATCTGGCAAATAATTGCTGAGAAATAGCCCAGACAAATTCCGTCTATAGATAGACAGACGTATCATCCCCATTGTGGATGGCAGATTTTGTTTTATCAGTTTTTTAGTATGTAAAAAGAAAGACTCTGTTAGATATGAACATTAATTCCTTTAAGTCGTGCATCTACAGTGTTTTAGTACATTGCAAGTGTACTCTGATAGCAAGTTTGTAGTAATTCTGACCAGAAGTCTTGTAGTAGAAGATATCTGTTTAAGTTATATTGCGGACAATGGACACTGGACAATTTACCTACACATGGTTCAGGCCTGCTAATAAATGGTGCAATAAGAACAAAAACTCAATTTCTTTTATCAATGACATTATTTCTAGATGATTATCACAGTGTTGCTGGTTAAATATAACTCATACAAATATATACAATGAAATTCAATATCACAGTCAATATCAAATGATTAAGGACACTTTCCACACTAGCTGTAAATCTATGTCCTAGTTCCACTGTATAAATCACAGTTTTATTACAACTATATAAATAAGTACAACTTGTTTCAACAGCCACTGTTTGCCTTTAAACGTTTGACAAAAAGCCTTACCTTAACTGTTACATGTAGTATTTAGTAAAAGTACAAAAACACTTAGTAATAAAACAACTGCATAACAGCTCCGTAATGATTGTCTGATCAACTATATTTGTGACCCTTCCACATAATACTAATTTACAGGTAAAAAGCTCTACCAAAATCTTCTAAGTTGAAAAAGGGGCATAATGTTGTAAACTCTAAATCAGACATGTGGAACCTGGTTAAGAATAGCCATTTGTGATGTGGAAGACTTCTGAAAGAATTCAATACAACAGTTCCTGACAAATCTATTTACATGGAAAACTTCCACAAAATTGTATGTTAAAAAGGACATAATTTTGACAGCCAGAAAGCTAGTGTTTAGTAAGTTTGATAAGTTTGTTTCAAATATTCCATTAGGCCAAAAGGCCCATGAGGATTTACAATCAATGTAATGGCGAGACAAATAATACATTGATACAAACATTTAAATGGAGAAGGTTGTATGGTACTAAATCACTATACATACAATAATTATTACGTATTAAATTGTCTAGTGAAGATTTACTGAATTACAGAAACGGCATAATAGCTAAACAAGCAACTGGTGTTACGTAGCATACCATGTTTACATGATACTATTATCAAATGCTTATTCAACTAATTTAATTAATTATCACAGTGCGTATGTCAAAAACGACAACGATTAAGACAATTTTATCTTGAATCCATATAACAAACGCTGATCTTGTCGAAACGAAACACAAGAACAACGTTTGGAATCTGTGAAATATACGTTTTGAATACGACTTTTCAAGTAACTTAATAAAATAGTATGCCACGTAACATTGCATGTAATATGTTACAATAACAGTATGATTAAAGTGAAATATTATTCTCCTGATAAGACATAAAATTATAAATATGTTATCGCATGATAACCATCATATTGTAATCACTGATTATAGACTATATCAACTTTGTATAACTGGTTTTTGACAAATAAACAGAAATCGATATATGGTAAATAAGCAGTCAGAAACATTGACAGACATAAACAAAGGTCATAATAAATGTTAAGGTTCAATTATCTTAACATGATTGTAAAAATTTAGTAAGTGCATATTGTTTGGAAATAGAAAACAACAACAAACAACATTTACCATAATCTTCAAAACTGTTGCTTGTAGAAATGTTATAAATCATGTTTGCATCCATGTTTAGATTCAAAAACACAATATGTCATTAAAGCTTGTATATATACACCAAAATATTCCAAAAAACAGCACTTTATTAAAAGGTTAAATCATAAAATATTATTTTCCCTCCGTTCAAAAATTTATTGACCTGCATTGTCCGCCATATTTAATTGATTATTTAGTATCTTGTCCTGTTTAGACATCTCATGATGCATATACAAGTAAGAAGTGTGAAAGCATTTAGGCTTAGTAGTTTAGGGAAACTTGCCTACATGCAACACTTGTGATGTGGTGACAAATGGTGACAACAAAAGCACTAATATCTAAACAAATTTAAAAAGTTGAGTTAAAATTGAGATTCAAAATTAAATCTGAAAAGAATTACTTAACAAAGATGTATATATTACATAATGACTTACATGAACTGTAAAAACATTCAATTATTCACGTGTAGCTGTGTAGATTGGCTGAAAAGCAACAATCTTTAATAGAATTATTCACTAATAAAGACATCAAAAAACTTTTTTTAAATCAAATCCAAGTGCAATTTCTCCAAAAATACTAAACTGATTTTAAACAACTTATACAGTGAAGCTGCAACATGTGATATGAACAGTCACAAAAAATTTTGAATTATACATAATTATATGACTCCTGACAGACCAGATTATTTTTGACAAATGCATTCAGAATTTTCACAATCATACCAAAGAAATTGCTCTATCAACAGATCCTCCATGTAATACAATAGCTATTAGCTTATATAAAGAGATATACATGGGTTTTGCAGCAGAAATATTCTGAGACTTTAGGAGCGCAACATTATTCCACAAAAGAAGGGCAGTGCATATTTTTCAGTGCAAAGCTAATAATCTTTTTATTATATAAGTAACTGTAAATATTAATATTATTACTGAGCCTGAATAAAATTTACAACACTGATGTAAAAAGAACAAGCGGGCCATAGTGGTTCTAGGTCTCTTACCTTATCTTGACTATTTGACCTTGAATATATGCATGACACTCTGAATCATGAAAGGTACATCTTTATTTAGCACACCAAATATAAAACAGGTAAAGTGCCCCCACTGGAATATATTTTAAGGAGGACCTTAAAATGATACTACATAACAAGTCTGATAGAGATCTATCACATGGTCCATGAGAAGTTGTTTATTGATCTTTTTCTAATTTTAGCTCTAATGTCCCCTTTAACACCAAACGTCCCAATTTGATAAAAAGAGCTGTCTGAGGAAAGCAATGTCTGACTATTCAACAGCCTTGTCAATTGAATGATTATAAGAGGAAAAAGGGGAACAATTTTGTAAAAGTGCAAAAGTTGTGAAACCTATACAAAACATGTCAGTTTATCACAGTAAAGAAGTGTTTAATGTTTCAATGCACTCCCATTAGTGAGTACTGAGATACCAGCTTACATACAAAAACTTAACCAAAAATTGCTTAGTCAAAAAGTGGGCATAATTTTGTAAAAAAAAAAAAAATGCAAGACAGAGTTATGGAACCTGCGCTTTGCATGTCAGATCATGACAGTGAACAAGTGTGTGAAGTTTCAATCCATTCCCTAAGTGGGTATTGAAATACCAGCTTAAATTCAAACGCTTAACCAAACACTGCTTAGAAAAAAAAAAGAGCTGTTGGAGGACAGCAACGCTTGACTATTCAACAGCCTTGTCAATGAATAAATACAAGTCGAAAAAGGAGCATAATTTTTGTAACAAGAGCTGTCGAAGGACAGCAACGCTTGACTATTTAACAGCCTTGTCAACTGAATAAAGATAAAAGTCGAAAAAGGGGCATAATTTTGTAAAAATGCAAAGTAGAGTTATGGGACCTGTGCAATACATATCAGATCATGACAGTGAACAAGTATGTGAAGTTTTAATCCATTCGCATTAGTGGATACTGAGATACCAGCTTACATACAAAAACTTAACCAAAAAATGCAAAGTGGAAAAAAGGGGCATAATTTTGAAAAAAAAAACAAACACAACAAAGTAGAGCTCTGGGACCTGCTTAGTGCATGTCAGATGATGACAGTGAACAAGTGTGTGAAGCTTCCATCCATTCCCATCAGCGAGTACTGAAATACCAGCTTACATACAAAACCTTAACCAAAAATTTGAAAAAGGGGCATAATTTTGTAAAAAAGCAAAATAGAGTTATGGAACCTGTGCAATGTCAGTCAGATTATCACAGTGAATAAGTGTGTGAAGTTTCAATCCATTCCCACAAGTGGTTACTGAGATACCAGCTTACATACAAAAAATTTAACCAAATCGGGGGCGCGACGCGGACGCCGACGCACGGGCGTGTCCAATAGTTCTACTATTCTTTGAATAGTCGAGCTAAAAAGGCATTATTTCGTAAAAATGCTAAGTAGAGTTGTGGAACCTGCCCACTGAATATCAGATTATGACAGCGGATAAGTGTGTAAGGTTCGCCAACATTAACTCATACAAGAGGGCCATGATGGCCGTATATTGCTCCCCTGAGTTTAATTGCTTGCTTGAACAAATATCTTTGCAAAAGCTTCAAAAACAAAAAAAAAACTAGGTGAGAAGGTCATGGTAAAGATTATTCAAGATAACTACTGAAATCTGTTAAAAAATTATACAAGTGGTCCAAATCTCTTTGCTGTAGCTTCAAAAACAAAAAAGTAGGTCAGAAGGTCACGGTTAAGAATATTAAAGATGAGTACTGAAATCTGTATCAGAAGTTATACATGTGGTCCAAATTTCCATGGTGTATCTTCAAAAACAAGAAAGTAGGTCATGATTAAGCCTATTCAAGATGAGTATTGAAATCTGTATCAAAAATTATACAGGTGGTCCAAATTTCTATACTGTAACTTCAAAAATGAACAAGAGCTGTCTCCATAGGATGACACATGCCCCCGATGGCACTTTGAATGAATAGTTATGGCCGATGTTAGAGTTTAGGACCTTTGACCTACGGAGCTGGGTCTTGCGCGCGACACGTCGTCTTACTGTGTCACACATTCGTGCGTAGTTATTTTAAAATCCATGCATGAATGACAATGATATGGACCGGACACGCCAATCAATGCACTATCATGAAAAATGACCTTTAATGTCTAAGTGTGACCTTGACCTTTGAGCTACGAACCTGGGTCTTGCGCGCGACACGTCGTCTTACTGTGGTACACATTCATGCCAAGTTATTTGAAAATCCATCCATCGATGACAAAGATATGGACCGGACATGCCCATCAATGCATTATCCTTTAACGTCTAAGTGTGACCTTGACCTTTGAGCTACGGAGCTGGGTCTTGCGTGCGACACGTCGTCTTACTGTGGTACACATTCACGCCAAGTTATTTGAAAATCCATCCATCGATGACAAAGATATGGACCGGACACGCCCATCAATGCACTATCCTTTAACGTCTAAGTGTGACCTTGACCTTTGAGCTACGGACCTGGGTCTTGCGCGCGACACGTCGTCTTACTGTGGTACACATTCATGCCAAGTTATTTGAAAATCCATCCATCGATGACAAAGATATGGACCGGACACGCCCATCAATGCACTATCCTTTAATGTCTAAGTGTGACCTTGACCTTTGAGCTACGGGCCTGGGTCTTGCGCGCGACACGTCGTCTTACTGTGGTACACATTCATGCCAAGTTATTTGAAAATCCATCCATCGATGACAAAGATATGGACCGGACACGAAAATTGCGGACAGACAGACTGACAGACCGACAGACGGTTCAAAAACTATATGCCTCCCTTCGGGGGCATAAAAAGTAGGTCAGTAGGTCATGATTAAGACTATTCAAGATGAGTATTGAAATCTGTATCAAACATTATACATGTGGTCCAAATCTTTTTGCTGTAGTTTCAAAAACAAGAAAGTAGGTCAGTAGGTCAGGGCTACGAACATTAAAGATGAGTATTAAAATCTTTATCGAAAGTTATAAACGTGGTCCAAATTTATATGCTGTTAAGATCGATGTGCAAAACTGTATATGTCATCCAAATTTCAAGGCTGTATCTTTAAAAACAAGAAAGTAGGTCAGTAGGTCAAGGCCACAGTCAAGTGACCTCTAATTACTTGGGGTCATCAGGTAATTATAATTAAACAGTCTAGGAAATATGATCAGATAATTTTTTAAGTATTTTTTCCTATATAACTCATATAAAAGTGACCCACGGGGTGGGGGTCTCTTTTCACCCCAGGGGCATAATTTGAACAAACTTGTTAGAGAACCACTAGGCAATGCTACATACCAAATATCAAAGGCCTAGGTTTTGAACTTTAAGACAAGAAGATTTTTAAAGTTTTTCCTATACTATGTAAAACTTGGGACCCCCAGGGCAGGGCCACTTTTCGCCCCAGGAACATAATTTAAACAATTTTGGTAGAGGACCACTAGAAAATGCAACATACCAAATATCAAAAGCCTAGGCCTTGCAGTTTCAGGCAAGAAGATTTTTAAAGTTCTTTCCTATATAAGTCTATGTAAAATTTGGGACCCCCGGGGCGGGGCCTCTTTTCACCACAGGGTAATAATTTGAAAAATCTTGGTACAGGACCACAAGGCAATGCTACATACCAAATATCAAAGTCCTAGGTCTTGTGGTTTCAGACAAGAAGATTTTTAAAGTTTTTTCCTACGTAAGTCTATGTAAAACTTGGGATCCCCCGGACGGGGCCTCTTTTCACCCAAGGGGCATAATTTAAACAGTCTTAATAGAGGACCGTTGGATGATGTCACATGCCAAATATTGAGCCTTGTGGTTTTGGACAAGAAGATTTTTTAAGGTTTTCCTTTCGGTTGCCATGGCAACCAGAGTTCTGTGTGGAATTCAATTCTTCGAACATTTGAAGGGGACTACCCAAGGAACGTCCAGGCCAAGTTTCGTCAACTTCCACCAATTGGTTTTAGAAGAGATGATGTTGAAAGGGAAGTGTGGGTGGACGCCGGATGGACGTCCGGACGACTGACGGATGCTGTACAGTGAGCGATCACAATAACTCACCCTGAGCACTTTGTGCTCATGTGAGCTAAAAAGGGGCCAAAGCCTCCATTTGAACAAACTTGAAAGGGGACTTTGCTGGGATACTATACTACAGCAATAACTCTAGTACCAAGAGTATTAACAAGCTTTTCCTTTGATTTGAGCGTGTGACCTAGTTTTTGACCCCACATAGCCCAGATTCAAAATTATCCTAGAGGTCATAAAGACAACCATTCTGACCAATTTTCATGAAGATAAGGTCATAAATGTGACTTCAAGAGTGTTAACAAGTTTTCCCTTTGATTTGAGCAAGTGATCTAATTTTTGGCCTCACTTTTGAACTGGGCATAGGAATCATCAAGATAAACATTCTGCCAAAGGTACATGAAGATAGGGTAAAAAAATGTGGCCTCTAGGGTCCTTTGATTTGACTTGGTAACCTAGTTTTATGACCCCATATGACCCAGTTTCGAACTTGGCCTAGAGCTCATCAAGATAAATATTCTGTGCAAGTTTGTAGCAAATCAAAGCATAAATGAAACCTCTATATGGCTGAAAGGGGCAATAACTCTAGATCCATGAAGGAATCTAGCCAGTTTTCACAAGGAACTGAGATCTTACTGTGACATAAGTTGTGTGTAAGTGTGGTTAAAATGGAATGTAAAATGACACTTCTAACGTGTTCACAAGGTAGAAATTAAACAAATTTTGGCTCCTTCAGGGGTCAGTCAGGGCCATAATGCCAGAACCTATGACTGGATCTGATGTGTTCATCATGAGATCCAAGATCTATTGTAGTTAAAGGTATTTGGCAAGTTTGTATCAAATCAAAGCATAAATTAAGTCTCAACATGGCTGCAAAAGCCAAAATAGCAGATTTTGGCCCATTAAGGGGCCATTACTCTGGAACCCATGATAGGTTCTGGCCTGTTTTCGAAAGGAACAGAATTATTATGACAATACAAGTGGTGTGCAAGTTTGATGAAAATATATTGCAAAATATCTGTCGTGTTCACAAGCCAAAATAGCAAATTGTGGCCCTCTAAGGGGCCATAACTCTGGAACCAATGACAGGATCTGGCCAGTTTTCAAAAGGAACCAAGATATTATGACAATATAAGCTGTGTGCAAGTTTGATTAAAATCGGTTACAAAATGCCGAGAGAGCCAGACAATGTAAGAAATTGAATGCAAAAACTGCCCTTATAAAAACTTTTTTTATCTTACCAAAGAAGTATTACTAAGATTAAGATTAATGTACTAAAATATATTGTACATTCTTGGCAGTACAGCCCAGAAGACAACAATGTCAAGCCTGTAATTTGTTGACACACCTCAAAGTTTCGATTTTATAGATACAAATAGACAACATCAGCTATGTATTGCTATTGACTGACAAAAATATTAAAAGTACATTTTATAACATAATAAAATTGTAAGTAATAAATAGAATAATAATATTAGCACATCACAGTACATACAAATTTGTTTAAACCTGAAATACACCTGTTAATCATGGCACTGGCCTAAAAACTAGTTAAAGCAAATAAAGGTTAAAACACTGACATAAAATTATCACTAATTATGGGCTTTTAGAAAATGGTTTAAGACATTTACCACATCAAATCAGATTTGTAATGGACTGACTAACAGTTGCATTTTAGAAGTCAATAAAGGAATAACCGATTATAAGGAATAGATAACAGACAAATCAAAATAAAAGGTACTTGTAGCATACTAAAGTAAATGTAAAGCAACACTTGAGGACAACTAGTTCTTGCAGTATTTCTAGCCCTGTGATATGACTATTATCCATTTTACAAATTATATACAGTTCTATATTAATTCGCTGCTATCCCTTATCGCCAACTGCAGTGGCAATATATTCCAACGACAAGAAAGATTCTCCACAGCCTTATACAAGCATATTACCCTGTGTCCCAAATGGTGTATTCATAAGATTACAGAGAAAAAAGTGGAATTAAACATTTTAATACTGTAAAAGTCATACTGCCGAGACTCCTAGACTGGTGTTTAGAGCCACATATATGACATTTCAAACAAGTGAATGAAGTATTGCCATGCAATACAAAGTCCCCTACTGGAAGGCACCTAATTTTCTCTACTGCAGTTTAGCATAACAGTATGCTATAAACAAAGACTTGGATTAAAATTTGTATATATAAAACCCTATAGTTAAATGAAGTCTGTAATATATTTATATAAAAGGTAATGTTATTTAAAGTAAAAAAAAACAAAAAAAAACTAGAAATGTGTCCATGGGACACAGATGCCCCCACTACATGACATTAAAATGACAATTTTTTCCCAGGTCAGGGGCCAAAAATGACAATTTTTTCCCAGGTCAGGGGCAGAACTCCTACAATACTGAATGAATCCGGATGCGAAACCCCAGGTGCCCAACTGCACATGCTGACCAACATTCCTGTAAACTTTTGTGACTCTAGGTCAAATACTTTTGGAGCTACACACGACACAACATTAAAATGACCAATTTTTTACTAAGTCAGGGGCCATAACTCCTACATGACTGGATGAATCCGGACGCAAAACCCCACGTGCACAACTGCACATGCTGACCAACATTCCTGTAAACTTTGGTGACTGTAGGTCAAATATTTTTGGAGCTATGCGTGACACAACATTAAAATGACCATTTTTTACTAAGTCAGGGGCCATAACTCCTACATGACTGGATGAATCCGGACGCGAAACCCCAGGTGCACAACTACACATGCTGACCAACACGCCTGTAAAGTTTTGTGACTCTAGGTCATATACTTTTGGAGCTAGGCGCGACACAACATTAAAATGACCAATTTTTACAAAGTCAGGGGCCATAACTTCTACAAGACTGAATGAATCCGGACGCGAAACCCCAGGTGCACAACTACACATGCTGACCAACATTCCTGTAAAGTTTTGTGACTCTATACGTCAAATACTTTCAGAGCTACGCGCGACACAACATTTTCGGAAGGACGGACGGACGGAAGGACGGACAGACAAGAGCAAATCTATATGCCCCCCCCAAAGTGGTGGGGGCATAAAAATCCATGTAAGTCCACACAAAACTCTTTACCAGGTAGAGATAGGTCAAAATACACCTAAAAATTGGATGTAACATGCATGTTGTACCACAGAAAACTGGTCTCGATTTTTCCCTACGGCCTGTAATAAGTAAGTTACAATATAAGCTATTTATAGTAACAACAAAGGGAAATAACTCTATAAAACAATCTGTCTCATGATAGTGAACATTTATGTCAAGTAACATCAAAATCCCTCCATGCATGAAGAAGAAGTTTTCCAGACAAAGTCATTCTTGAATTTGGCATCTGAGTGTGACCTTGACCTTCAACCCAGGGACCAGGTTCTTGTGCATGACACTCCCTCTCATAGTGGTGAACATTTGTGCCAAGTAATATTCAAATCCTGTTTTGCATGACAAAGTTATACACCGGACAGGAAAAATGTCCCATTAACCTTTGATCTCAACGTGTGACCTTGACCTTTAAGCTAGGGTTCTGGGTGTTGCGCACGACACATCGTTTCATCATGGGGAACATTTGTGCCATGTAATATTAAAATCCCTTGATGGATGTCAGAGTTCTGGACCGGACAGGAAAAAAACCCTATTGACCTTTGATCTCCAATTGTGACCTTGACCTTTGAGCTAGGGGTCAGGGTTTTGTGCAGGACACATCATCTCATCATTGGGAACATTTGTGCCAAGTAATATTAAAATACCTTCATGGACGGCAGAGTTATGGACCGGACACGAAAAAGACCCTGTTCATGCCATATTAACATTTGACTGCTAAGTGTGACCTTGACCTTTGAGGCAGGGGTCTGAAAGTTGTGCATGACACATCGTCTTATTATGAGGTACATTTGTGCCAAATAATATTAAGATCCCTTCATGGATAACAGAGTTATGGACCGGACAGGAAAAAAGCTCTGTTGACCTTTGACCTCAAATTGTGACCTTGACCTTTCAGCTAGAGGTCCGGGTTTTGCGCATTACACGTCGTCTCATCATGGGGAACATTTGTGCCAAGTAATATTAAAATCCCTTCATGGATGACAGAGTTATGGACCGGACAGGAAACAGACCCTGTTCATGCCATGTTAACATTTGACAGCCAAGTGTGACCTTGACCTTTGAGGTAGGGTCTGAAAGTTGTGCACGACACATCATCTTATTATGAGGTACATTTGTGCCAAGCAATATTAAAATCCCTTCATGGATGGCAGAGTTATGGACCAGAAAGGAAAAAAGCCCTGTTGACCTTTGACCTCAAATTGTGACCTTGACCTTTAAGCTAGGGGTCCGGATTTTGTGCATGACATGTTGTCTTATCATGGGGAACATTTGTGCCAAATAATATTAAAACCCTTCATGGATGACAGAGTTATGGACCGGACAGGGAACAGACCCTGTTCATGCCATGTTAACATTTGACAGCCAAGTGTGACCTTGACTGTTGAGGTAGGGTCTGAAAGTTGTGCACGACACATCATCTTATTATGAGGTACATTTGTGCCAAGTAATATTAAAATCCCTTCATGGATGACAGAGTTATGGACCAGACAGGAAACAGACCCTGTTCATGCCATGTTAACATTTGACAGCCAAGTGTGACCTTGACCTTTGAGGTAGGGGTCTGAAAGTTGTGCAAGACACATCGTCTTATTATGAGGTACATTTGTGCCAAGTAATATTAAAATCCCTTCATGGATGGCAGAGTTATGGACCAGAAAGGAAAAAAGCCCTGTTGACCTTTGACCTCAAATTGTGACCTTGACCTTTAAGTTAGGGGTCCGGATTTTGTGCACGACACGTCGTCTCATCATGGGGAACATTTGTGCCAAGTAATATTAAAATCCCTTTATGGATGACAGAGTTATGGACACAACAGGAAACAGACCCTGTTCATGCCATGTTAACATTTGACAGCCAAGTGTGACCTTGACCTTTGAGGTAGGGGTCTGAAAGTTGTGCATGACACATCGTCTTATTATGAGGTACATTTGTGCCAAGTAATATTAAAATCCCTTCATGGATGGCAGAGTTATGGACCGGACAGGAAAAAAGCCCTGTTGACCTTTGACCTCAAATTGTGACCTTGACCTTTAAGCTAGGGTTCCGGATTTAGTGCATGACAAGTCGTCTCATCATGGGGAAATTTGTGCCAAGTAATATTAAAATCCCTTCATGGATGACAGCGTTATGGACCAGACAGGAAACAGACCCTGTTCATGCCATGTTAACATTTGACAGCCAAGTGTGACCTTGACCTTTGAGGTAGGGGTCTGAAAGTTGTGCATGACACATCGTCTTATTATGAGGTACATTTGTGCCAAGTAATATTAAAATCCCTTCATGGATGGCAGAGTTATGGACCAGAAAGGAAAAAAGCCCTGTTGACCTTTGACCTCAAATTGTGACCTTGACCTTTAAGCTAGGGGTCCGGATTTTGTGCACGACATGTCGTCTCATCATGGGGAACATTTGTGCCAAGTAATATTAAAATCCCTTTATGGATGACAGAGTTATGGACACAACAGGAAACAGACCCTGTTCATGCCATGTTAACATTTGACAGCCAAGTGTGACCTTGACCTTTGAGGTAGGGGTCTGAAAGTTGTGCATGACACATCGTCTTATTATGAGGTACATTTGTGCCAAGTAATATTAAAATCCCTTCATGGATGGCAGAGTTATGGACCGGACAGGAAAAAAGCCCTGTTGACCTTTGACCTCAAATTGTGACCTTGACCTTTAAGCTAGGGTTCCGGATTTAGTGCATGACAAGTCGTCTCATCATGGGGAAAATTTGTGCCAAGTAATATTAAAATCCCTTCATGGATGACAGCGTTATGGACCAGACAGGAAACAGACCCTGTTCATGCCATGTTAACATTTGACAGCCAAGTGTGACCTTGACCTTTGAGGTAGGGGTCTGAAAGTTGTGCAAGACACATCGTCTTATTATGAGGTACATTTGTGCCAAGTAATATTAAAATCCCTTCATGGATGGCAGAGTTATGGACCAGAAAGGAAAAAAGCCCTGTTGACCTTTGACCTCAAATTGTGACCTTGACCTTTAAGCTAGGGGTCCGGATTTTGTGCACGACATGTCGTCTCATCATGGGGAACATTTGTGCCAAGTAATATTAAAATCCCTTTATGGATGACAGAGTTATGGACACAACAGGAAACAGACCCTGTTCATGCCATGTTAACATTTGACAGCCAAGTGTGACCTTGACCTTTGAGGTAGGGGTCTGAAAGTTGTGCATGACACATCGTCTTATTATGAGGTACATTTGTGCCAAGTAATATTAAAATCCCTTCATGGATGGCAGAGTTATGGACCGGACAGGAAAAAAAGCCCTGTTGACCTTTGACCTCAAATTGTGACCTTGACCTTTAAGCTAGGGTTCCGGATTTAGTGCATGACAAGTCGTCTCATCATGGGGAACATTTGTGCCAAGTAATATTAAAATCCCTTCATGGATGACAGAGTTATGGACCAGACACGAAATTGCGGACGGACGGACAGAATGACGGACGGAAAAGTGCATTCCTATAGTCCCTGAAACTGGTTTTCAACCAGTAGGGGACTAATAAAATACTACCTGATGATATAAAGCAAGCCTTTGCAAACAATATTTAGTCCTGTTACAGACCAACTCAATTTTTGTCTTTTTCATTGTAAATTTCTAATGTTTGGCGGGTTTTTTTTAAAACTCATTGAGAAACAATACTGATGCTATTTTCTGATGCTGTTTACTCAATGCTATTTTTTGTCTCAGTTTTTAATAGAAACCAGTGATAGTTGGATTATGAATGGAAAATATTTAGATACCAACTTTCAGTATCTTTTTGAGCAAATAATTCATAATAATTCTAAATGTTACCTATATATGTGCTGTTTGGTGAAGATCATGCTTAAAATAAGTTTGTTCTATATTATCAAATAAAGGTAATACTATTATTCTTTCAAGTCAATGTGAAACATGGTACCAACATTTGGCTGTGGAGCGATGATACTATACCAGCTGACTCCATGTATAGCCTATCACTGTAAAGCGCTTGAGCAAATATGCGTTAAGTAGAAAATATGGCATCTAGAGTGTTAACCCAGTTTTTCTGTGATCTGACCTAGTGACCTAGATTTTTATCTTAGGTAATTAAGTTTCAAAACTGAGATTTCATAGAATCATACATTCCGACATATACAAAAAGTCTACTAAGTTCAGGTGAGCTAAAAATGGTGTTATTTTAATGCTCAAAAGTATCTAAATCCCTTGAATTAAAGTTCAAATTTCAAAGAAATTGCATTTTCATAATTCAAACATGCACACATGACTTTATAAGTCTTTGACAAATACAATTACAAGCATATAGGTATATACAAAAAAGTATTCAACTTATGAATAGTTGGATATTAATGTGACATCCATTCTCTGTCAAAATCACAAATATATTCCTTTTAAGTTCAACACATGCCTTTTACATTACATGTGTATTTGACTTCCTAAAAACAACGGAATCTGACAGACTTTCCTTCAAAACTGTTCACATTAACACCCATAGAAGCAATGATCATGAATATATCTTAAATATTCCAAACTTCATATTTTTTACTTGTCCCAGTATGACCACATAGGAGAAACACACACTCCATACAAATTTTACACAAGAGCTGTTCCTTCAGTTTTTTTTTTTTTATTTTCTGCTTTGATTGCATTTAATCCTGAAATACAAAAAGTAAATGCAGTTATTTCTATTTAACGAGATGTCCAAGATAACCCTATATGGCATTTAAATATTATCATCCATTAAGCAAAGTTGTAAATGTCTCACATGCAAGAAATCAATGTGTTATGGTGACATGGTTTGTGCCAAGTCACTTGAATATCCATATATGCAAAGTAAAGTAACTGACCAGACACCCAACCCCCCCCCCCCCCCCCCCCCCCCGCAAAAAAAGACCTCTAAATTGAGTGTGATGAAATCTGACATATGTGCCTGGGTCTTGCGCCTGACATGTTGTCTCACTATAGAGAGCTTTGTAAATCCCTCAATGAATAGAGAGGTTACTGACCGGACATGAAACTGAAGCTCCTTACCTGGATCTCCACATGTGACATTGACCTCTAGGCTAGGGATTTGGTTCTTATGAACAACACGTCGATTTATTTTGGAGAACATTTGTTCCAAGTAATTTCAAAATTCCTTGATGAATGACAGAGTTATGGACTAGACAGGAAACAGACCTGCTGTAAACCATTGACATCTAAGTATGACTTTGACATTTGACCTAGGTGCCTTGGTCCTGCGCATGTCACATCATCTCAATATGGGGATTCCCCGGGAATATTTTTGCCAAGTTACTTAAAAACCAGCGTAATGGACCAGACAAAGCTAACTACATACCAAGTTTAGTGACATTAGGTCCATCCAAACTGGTTATTGAGTGGAAACAATCCGTATGACATGCCAGGACAACACCATACCTCAGTCTACTAACTTTGTTAACAGAAACATTCTTCCTTTGAATCTGTTTTGAAGTAAAAATACACTTTCTTACCTCTGCAACCTAAGGGAAAATTTGCAAGAGGGCCATAATAGCTGAAAGTCCCTGAAATGAACTTTACTAGTGGTTCATTCTATAGACAATTTAAGTTAGATGAAGATCCATTTAGTAGTTTATGAGAAAAAGTTCCAAGGTTTTTTCTATTTCTAGCTCTAGCGGTCCCTAAACTACCCAAATTTTAACAAATAAGGACAGGAACTTATTATGATGCTACACACTATATTGTTTAGCTCGATGAAGGTCCACCAAGCAGTTCATAAGAAGATGCTTAAAGGTATTTTCAATCTAGCTCTACCATTTTTCTATTAGAATAAAGTTGGAATTTCTTAAACTGATGCTACAGACCATTTGTCAAGCGATTCATGAAGAGAAGTCGTTTAAAGGTTTTTCTATTTCAAGAGGCCAAGTGCCCGTAACTAAACAAACATGGTAGAAGACCTTATAATGATGCTACAGACATGGTCTGATGAAGACCCATCCGTTAGTTAAGGAGAAGTAGTTGTTTGGCTAAAATGCATGTCAGAATTATGGCTCTTGATGCTATCACCTAGTTTTACGACCCCGAAGACACGCGAAGTTTCAATTGAATATCTGCATTAGTTTTGGAGATAGTAACTTGCATGTAAAACTTTAACCAGGATTTTCTAAGTCCAAAAGGCGGCATAATTTGGCCAAAATACATGTCAGAATTAAGGAACTTGACCCAGTGAGGTTGGTAATTGACCCAGAAAAAGAAACAAGAGGGCCAAAATGGCCCTAGGTCGCTCACCTGAGAAACACACCATAATACACCATAACAGTGTAAACATGTCTGACCTAGTGATTTTATGGAAAAACAAGTATTTTCTTTGATTTGACCTAGTGACCTAGTTTTTGGCCCCAGATGACCCATATTCGAACTTGACCTAGATTTCATCAAGGCTATCATTCTGACCAAATTTCATGAAGATCAATTAAAAAATACAGCCTCTATCGCATACACAAGGTTTTTCTTTGATTTGACCTAGTGACCTAGTTTTTGAACCTAGATGACCCATATTCAAACCTGACCTAGATTTTATCAAGGCTATCATTCTGACAAAATTTCATGAAGATCAGTTGAAAAATACAGCTTCTATCACATACAGGAGGTTTTTCTTTGATTTAACCTAGTGACCTACTTTTTGATTCAAGATGACCCATATTCAAATTCTACCTAGATTTCATCAAGGCAATCATTCTGACTTATTTTCAGGAAGATCAATTGAAAAAAAACAGCCTCTATCACATACACAAGGTTTTCCTTTGATTTGACATAGTGACCTACTTTTTGACCCCAGATGACCATATTCGAACTTGACCTAGAATTCATCATGGCGATCATTCTGACCAAATTTCATGAACATCAACTGAAAAATACAGCCTCTATTGCATACACAAGGTTTTTCTTTGATTTGACCTAGTGACCTACTTTTGACCCCAGATGACCAATAATCAAACTCAACCTAGATTTTATCATGGCAATCATTCTGACCAAATTTCATAAAGATCAACTGAACAAGAGGGCCATCATGGCCCTGTGTCGCTCACCTGAGTACTATTGCTCAAAATGATATGATCATTTCAAACCAATCTCATTAGAAGCTGCTAAGGTGTATTCATTTAGATAAATAATAAAGGAGGTAATCTGTCATAAATTCAGTCAATATATATCTTCACTGATTGTCCAATGCCATCTGTTGACATAAATGAAATTTCAGATCAGTATCTTCATTAGTTACGGAGATATACCCATTTTAATTTGAAACAAGGCAGTCTGAAAGACAGCTAAATCCCCCGCCACTGCTATGGATAGTGAAAGGGTAAAACCTTTGATTTTAGCTGTGACCTTGACCTTGAACTGACATGGCTGACTCATGAATTCTGCACAACGTCTTGATGAGGTGATCATTTGACCAAAGTTTCATGAAAATCCTTCAAGGGGTTTAGGAGATACAGAGCTGAAACCTTTGACCTTCAGTTGTGACCTTGAACTTGAGTTGACATGGGTGACTCATGGGTTCTTGATGAGGTGATCATTTGACCCAAGTTTAATGAAAATCCTTCAAGGGGTTAAGGAGATACAGAGTGGACACCAAATGGAAGGCTCAAACCTTCGATCCTTAGTTGTGACCTTGACCTTGAGCTGGCATGGTTGACTCATAATTTCTGCACATCGTTCTGATGAGGTATTCATTTGACCCAAGTTTTATAAAATTCCTTCAAGGGGTTTAGGAGATATAGAGCGGACACGAAATGGAAGGCTCAAACCTTTGACCTTCAGTTGTGACCTTGACCTTGAGCCGACATGGCTGACTCATAAGTTCTGCACATCACCTTGATGAGGTGATCGTTTGACCCAAGTTTGATGAAAATCTTTCAGGGGGTTTAGGAGATATAGAGCGGACACTAAATGGAAGGCTCAAACCTTTGACCCTAAGTTGTGACCTTGACCTTGAGCCGGCATGACTGACTCATGGGTTCTGCATATCGTCTTGATGAGGTGATCATTTGACCCAAGTTTTATAAAATTCCTTCAAGGGGTTTAAGAGATATAGAGCGGACACAAAATGGAAGGCTCAAACCTTTGACCTTGAGTTGTGACCTTGACCTTGAGCCGGCATGGCTGACTCATGGGTTCTGCACATCGTCTTGATGAGGTGATCATTTGACCCAAGTTTTATAAAATTCCTTCAAGGGGTTTAGGAGATATAGAGCGGACACAAAATGGCAGGCTCAAACCTTTGACCTTGAGTTGTGACCTTGACCTTGAACCGACAAGGCTGACTCATGGGTTCTGCACATCGTCTTGATGAGGTGATCATTTGACCCAAGTTTCATGAAAATCCTTCAAGGGGTTTAGGAGATATGGACCAGACACAATTTTGTTACAGACGGAAGGACGCACGGAAAGACGGACGGACGGACGGAAGGACGGGGGATTAATAAAGGGAGGTAATTTGACATAAAATCAGTCCATAGTTATCTACCCTGATTGTCTCAGTCCAACAATGAAATTTCAAATAAGTCCAATATTACTTACTGATATAAATCCATTTTGATTACAATCAGGGGAGGTAATAAGATATAAAATAACTCTGGAAACTACGATTGGATCTGATTTGTCATGGAATCCAAGATTTATTGTTGTTGAAGATATTTTGGAAGTTTGCAAAAGCCAAAATAGCCAATTTTGGACCTTTCAGGGGCCATAACTCTGGAACCCATTATGGGATCTGGCTGGTTTAAGAAAGGAACCAAGATCTTATGGTGACACAAGTTTTGTTTAAGTTTCATTAAATTCAAATCATAAACGAGGCTTCTATAACTAGTGCAGACAAGGTCAAAATAGCTAATTCTGGCCCTTTCAGGGGCCATCACTCTGGAACCCATAATGGAATCTCCCAGTTCAAGAAAGAAACCAAGATCTTATGGTGATACAAGTTGTGTGCAAGTTTGGTTAAAATAAAATCATAAATGAAGCTGCTATTGTGCAGACAAGGTCAAAATAGCTAATTCTGGCCCTTTCAGGGGCCATAACTCTGGAACCCATAATGGAATCGGGCCAGTTCAAGAAAGGAACCAAGATCTTATGGTGATACAAGTTGTGTGCCAGTTTGGTAAAAATCAAATCATAAATAAAGCTGGTATTGTGCAGACAATGTCAAAATAGCTAATTTTGGCCCTTTCAGGGGCCATAACTCTGGAACCCATTATGGGATCTGGCCAGTTCAAGAAAGGAAATGAGATCTTATGGTGTGCAAGTTTGGTTAAAATAAAATCATAAATGAAACCACTATCGTGCAGACAAGAAATTGTTGACGCACGCACAGACAGACGACGGACGAAGGGTGATCAGAAAAGCTCACCTTGTCACTATGTGACAGGTGACAGGTGAGCTAAAAACTAGAAGATGCTTTTGTAGAAAAGTGCATGTCTCCACTAATGCATAGCAGGGCTCACACTGGCCTCCGAGAAATAATAGCCAACTTTTGAAACTATAAAAAATAATAGCCAAAACTGATGCGGACTTTTGCATGTAATGTTTATAATTAAAAAGAACAAGTTTTTTTTATTGCTTTGAAAAGTTGTAGCCCCAACAGGGGTGTGGGAATTGGGGATTCATGGAAATTACCTCATATTGGGGGCTCCCCCCTCCCCCTTAAATGCTTTAATCTGATAGATTCTGAAGGCATTTACTGTACACATACTTATAGCTTGCATAAGGCTGCTGAAATGATTGACTCTGTCTGACATTGCTGACTGGGCAATAGCTCAAACCCCATTCGTGCACACACAGTATGGGCACAGTTGCACAAAAGGGAAAGTTTTGAGTATCAGTCATGTTTATACATTTTCTTTTTATATATCAAAAGTGTTTCCATGATTCTTTTGACCACAACAGTTAACTGCACTTAAATTGCCCCAAAAGTACAAAACAATCGGGTCGCAAAAATACGTGATATTTGGCACACTATTTAATTACAGCTTTTTGTCAACATGTTTCCAAGGCTTTTTTCAATATTAAATAGTATTTTTATGTGTTTTAGAACGTTTCTACTTATGCTAATGACAGTATGCAGGCAAATTTATTTGTTGATTTTTTTAGCTTGCCCGTATCGGCCATGTTACTAAAAATAGAAACAAGACTGGGTTTTTCGATTATTTCTGGGTTTAATGTGCAAAACAGACATTTATTAATCTTGGTAAAAAAATATCTGGCCTGTAATATTTCAACATGTACATTCGCGTTCTTTTCAAATTAAGGAAAATAAAAAAAACTTTGAGATTTTGTCACTTAAAACAATTGCATTTCAAGATAAAAAAAAATTGCCGGTACAAATTGGTTTGTCGTCTGCCGACTATTGAGTTGAAGAAAATTTGCGTTGGCAAGTGTTCTTAAAAAGTAGCCTGCCAGTTCAACGTGACTTAAATGCTGGATTAGTAAGATTGCATTCCGGTTATAATCGGTTTAATTGTCGTCTGCATTCTACTGCCTTAGGCAACGTTATCGGCATAGTTGACACGTGTTTGGAATACACGAGGCAATAAACAGTACGCTTTATCGATTTTTCCACGCTAGCTGACCGCGGGTGGCATAATTATTTATGCAGCTATCAAATAAAATAATCGTCAGTTCAAGTCGCCAAAATGAAAAAATATTCGCCATTTAAATAAAATAATCGCAAATGGCGATAATGGCGACTGACAGCGTGAGCAAAACGTAAATAGGGGACAGAAGCGAAAGTCAAAGATACACTGATGGTTGGCTGCAATAGGGATCATCTACTTGGCATGTCCAATCATCCCACTAAGTTTCAACATTCTGGGCCTAGTGGTTCTCAAGTTATGAACTGGTAACAGTTTTCCATGTTCAGGCTCCTGTGACTTTGACCTTTGACAAAGTGACCCAAAATCAGTAGGGGTCGTCTACTCTGCATGTCCTATCATTCTACTAAATTTCAACGTTCAAGTTATTAATCGGAAAGAGTTTTGTATGTTTAGCCCCCTGTGACATTGACCTTTGATGGAGAGACCCCAAAAACAATAGGGGTCATCTACTCTGTAAGTCCTATCACCCTATGAAGTTTGAAGGTTCTAGATCAAATGATTTTCAAGTTACTGACCGGAAATGGATTTCCAATTTCTCTCTGCTACGACTTTGACCTTTAACAGAGTGACCCCAAAATCTGTAAGGGTCATCCACTCTGCCTGTCCATTCATCGTATGAAAAAAGTTTTTCCACGTTCAGGCCCCTGTGACCTTGACCTTTAATAGAGTGACCCTAAAATCATAAGGGTTCATCTATTCTGCATGTACAATCATCCTATGAAGTTTCAACATTCTGGGTCAAGTGGTTCTCAATCTATTGATCGGAAATAGTTTACCATGTTCAGGCCCCTGTGACCTTGACCATTAACAGAGTGGCCCCAAAATCGATAGGGGTCATCTACTCTGCATGACCAATCATCCTATAAAGAAGTTTGAACATTCTGGGTCAAGTGGTTCTCCAGTTACTGATCGGAAATGGTTTTCCTTGTTCAGGCCCCTGTGACCTTGACCTTAAAAAGAGTCACCCCAAAATCAATAGGTGTCATCTATTCTGCATGTACAATCAACCTATGAAGTTGAACATTCTGGGTCAAGTGGTTCTTAAGCTATTGATCTGTGATCTTGACCTTGAACAGAGTGACCCTAAAATCGATAGGGGTCATCTACTCTGCATGTCCAATCATCCTATGAAGTTTGAACATTCTAGGTCAAGTGGTTCTCAAGTTACTGACCGGAAATGGTTTACCTTGTTCAGGTCCCTGTGACCTTGACCTTTAATAGAGTGACCCCAAAATCAATGGGAGTCATTTACTCTGCATGTCCAATCAATCCATGAAGTGTTAACATTCTGGGTCAAGTGGTTCTCAAGTTATTAATTGGAAATGATTTTCCATGTTCAGGACCCTGTGACCTTCACCTTTGACAGAAACCCCAAAATCAATAGGGATCATCTACTCTGCATGACAATCATCCTATGAAGTTGCAACTTTCTGGGTAAAGTGGTTCTCAAGTTATTGATCGGAATTGGTTTTCCATGCTCAGGCCCCTGTGACCTTGACCTTTGATGGAGTGACCCAAAAACAATAGGGGTCGTCTACTCTATAAGCCCTGCCATCCTATGAGGTTTGAAGGTTCTAGGATAATTGGTTCTCCATTTATTGATCAGAAATGAAGTGTGACAGATGGAAGGATGCATGCAAAACTTTAATCAAGGTGTGACGCCAACGCCAGGGTGAGAAGAATAGCTAGACCATTCGAAGGAGCTAATAATGATCTTCTAGACCTGGTTTTCTGAAGATCCATCAAGCAGTTCATGAGAAGAAATTGCTTAAAGGCATTTCCAAATTTAGCTCTGGTAGCCCGTAAAAGGGGCTAATCGTCCCTATTTAAATAAAGTTGGGAGATGCCTTAAACCATATTTGATGAAGATCCATCCAGCAGTTCCTTAGGGAAGTCATTTAAAGGTATTTCTAACTTTAGATCTAGCTCCCCCTAAAAGGAACCAAGTGCCCCCATATGCATAAAATTGGGAGAGAACCTTTTAATGATGCTACAGAACAAGTTTGATGAAGATCCACTAAGCAGTTCCTGACAAGTCTTTTAAAGTGGTTTTTTTTTCTATTTTTTAATCTCTAGTGGCAAAAGGGGCTAAGTGTCCCCATTTGATTTTGTTTGTTTGGGGTTTAGAGCCGTTTTTCAACAGTATTTCAGTTATGTAACTGCGGGCAGTTAACCTAACCCGTGTTCCTGGGTTCTGTACTAGTACAAACCTGTTCTCCGCAAGTAACTGCCAATTTCCCAACATGACTCAGAGGTGGAAGACACATAATTTCAGACACAGTGTTGTTTATCAAATCGTCACAGAGAACATACACCTCACCCAGGCTTGAAATCACAACCCCGAGATCCGTAGATCTGCGCTCTCCCTATTGAGCTAAGTGGGCAGGCTGCCATTAGAACAAACTTGGGACAGAACCTTGGATGAACCTATAGATCATCAAGATTAACATTCTGACCAAGTTTCATTAAGATATTGTCATAAATGTGGCCTCTAAAGTGTTAACTATCTATTCCTTTGAATTGACCCCGTGACCTAGTTTTTGACCGGACATGAACCAGATCCGAACTTGACCTAAAGATCATAAAGTTTAACATTCTGACTAAGTTTCATAAAGATACAGTCATAAATGTGGCCTCTAGAGTGTTAACAAGCTTTTCCTTTGATTTCACCTAGTGACCTACTTTTTGATCCCAACTGACCCAGATTTAAACTTGACCTAAAGATCATCAAGATTAACATTCTGACCGAGTTTCATTAAGATATGGTCATAAATGTAGCCTCTGAAGTGTTAACTAGCTTTTCCTTTGATTTGACCCGGTGACCTAATTTTTGACCCGACATGACCCAGATTCGAACTTGTCCTAAAGATCATCAAGTTTAACATTCTGACTAAGTTTCATGAAGATACAGTCATAAATGTGGCCTCTAGACTGTTAACAGGCTTTTCCTTTGATTTGACCTAGTGACTTAGTTTTTGACCCCGCCTGACCCAGATTTGAACTTGACCTAAAGATCATCAATATTAATATTTTGACCAAGTTTCATTAAGATATGGTCATAAATGTGGCTTCTACAGTGTAAACTAGCTTTTCCTTTGATTTGACCGTGTGACCTAGTTTTTGACCCTACATGACCCAGATTCAAACTGGACCTTAAGATCATCAATATTAACATTCTGACCAATTTTCATGAAAATATAGTCATAAATCTGGCCTCTACAGTGTTAACAAGCTTTTCCTTTGATTTGATCTGGTTACCTAGTTTTTGACCCCAGATGAACTAATATCAAACTCATCCAAGACTTTATTGAGGGTAACATTCCGACTAAGTTTCATTAAGACTGGACCAAAATTGTGACCTCTAGAGTGTTAACAAGATTTTCCTTCAGTTTGATTTGACCTGGTGACCTAGTTTTTGACCCCAGATATCCCAATATCGAAATCGTCCAAAATTTTATTGAAGGTAACATTCTGACCAAGTTTCATTAAGATTGGGCCAAAATTGTGACCGCTAGAGTGTTAACAAGTTTTTTCCTTTGATTTGACCTGGTGACCTAGTTTTTAACCCCAGATTACCCAATATCGAACTCGTCCAAGAGTTTATTGAGGGTAACATTCTGACCAAGTTTCATTAAGATTGGGCCAAAATTGTGACCTCTAGAGTGTTAACAAGCTTTTCCTTTGATTTGACCTGGTGACCTAGTTTTTCACCCCAGATGACCCAATATCAAACTCATCCAAGATTTTATTGAGGGTAACATTCTGACCAAGTTTCATTAAGATTGGACCAAAAATGTGACCTCTAAAGTGTTAACAGTCAAATTGTTGACGACGGACGATGGACACAGGGTGATCACAAAAGCTCACCTTTGAGCACTTCGTGCTCAGGTGAGCTAAAAATTGATAGAGAACATTATAAAGATGCTACACAACCACGAAATCAACGAAAATTAGTCCCCCACGAATAATAATGATTTCACAGTAGCTAATGAGTATTTTAAGTTTCAAGTCAATAGCTTTGATAGTAACAGATATTTGACTTTATCAAAAACTTTAACCAACGGTGATGCTGACGCCGAGGAGAGTGCAATAGCTCTTCTTTTTCTTTGAAAAGTCATGCTAAAAAAGTTGTCACTGTGACGACGGACAATGGATGCAAGACCATCCACCTATACTACCAGCTCACACTGAACAAAGTTCACGTGAGCTTTTGTTCAGTATGAGCTAACAATATTAAGAGTGCAAACAGATCAGCAAACTTGATTAAATTGATTGGACTTCAAATACGTCCAGTTACTGTGAAATCATTAATATAATTTCGTGGGGGGACTAATTTTTGTGGATTTCAAGGTTGAGTCAATCCACGAAATTTAATCCCAACGAACAAGTAAAATTCCAATTCATTTTTTGTTCAAAAGTTAAAATTCACGGATTCATATCCCAACAAAATTGCCATTTATACCAAAACACGAAATTTCATGCCCACGAAATTAAATGATTATACAGTATTACGGATAGAAAACAGTCATATGTAATGCCGAAAATTATGTGATGGAATGTTATAAAATATAATAGCACTAATGGCATTAACTTATTATGTCCAAATAATAAAACACAGTTCCAGATTTTCTTCTTTATTTTTCTTCAGTGGAAAACCACACAGTTTAAAGAAACAATTAACAGTTCTCACACGGATATCCGTAGAATATAACAATTAGAAAAAAGCTTTAAATATTAAAATATCATATGTTCTAGTGGAAAACCACAATGTTTCTACTTGGAAATCCAAAGTTATTCTCCCAAAACTTGCTGTCTTCAAAATATATTTTTTCTCAGCATATCATAACTGACCAATTGAACTGATCCTTATTGTAAGTGCAATTAACAGTATAAACCAATCAAATTCAAGAAAGCATACAGGGTAATAAAAGTACAAGTATTTGAAATATTAAGAAGTTTTGACAGCAATCAACATCTTATCAGTCAGGAAGTCTTAACATTTAAATTATCAAGTCAGTCACAATGACCCTATCACAAATAGATTTAGAAGCCTTTTAGCACATTCTGGACTATCTAAGATTAAAGTGCATAAATGTGTCAAAGTTGAGATAACAATAAAGTTTTGACAAGTGTCATGAAAACACAAGAGGGCCAAGATGGCCCTAGGTCGCTCACCTGTGAAACACACCATAACAGTTTAAACATGTTTGACCTAGGAATTTCATGGAAACAAATATTCTGGGCAATTTTCATTAGAATTGGACCAAAAATGTGGTCTCTTGAGTTTAAACAAGTATTTTATTTGATATGACCTAGTGACCTAGTTTTTGATGCCAGATGACCCATATTCAAATTTGACTTAGATTTCACCAAGGCAATCATTCCTTGATTTGACCTAGTGACCTAGTTTTTGACCCCAGATAACCCATATCTGAACTTGACCTAGATTTCATCAAGGCAATCATTCTGACCAAATTTCATAAGGATCAATTGAAAAATACAGCCTCTATCGCATACACAAGGTTTTTCTTTGATTTGACCTAGTGACCTACTTCTTGACCCCAGATGACCCATATTTAAACTCGACCTAGATTTCATCAAGGCAATCATTCTGACCACATTTCATGAAGATCAACTGAAAAATACAGCTTCTATCGCATACACAAGGTTTTTCCTTGATTTGACCTAGTGACCTAGTTTTTGACCCCAGACGACCCATATCTGAACTTGACCTAGATTTCATTAAGGCAATCATTCTGACCAAATTTCATAAGGATCAATTGAAAAATACAGCCTCTATCACATACACAAGGTTTTTCCTAAATTTGACCTAGTGACCTAGTTTTTGATCCCAGATGACCCATTTTCGAACTCGGCCTAGATTTCGTCAATGCAATCATTCTGACCAATACTCATGAAGATCAATTGAAAAATACAGCCTCTATCGCATACACAATGTTTTTCCTTGATTTGACCTAGTGACCTAGTTTTTGACCCCAGATGACCCATTTTCAAACTCGGCCTAGATTTCATCAAGGTAATCATCCTGACCAAAATTCATGAAGATCAGTTGAAAAATACAGCCTCTATCGCATACACAAGCTAAATGTTGATGGACAACAGACAGACGACAGACGACGGACGCCAGACATCAAGCGATCAGAAAAACTCACCTGAGCATTGCTCAGGTGAGCTAATAAAAAGAATGTTCATTATTTAAAATTTTAGCAACATAAACTTATTGAATAATTTATCCTTAGTGTAGTTTCTATGTTAAAAGATATACATTTTTGTGCTATCTGATTTTTTAACGATTTTTCACTGCACAACACATATCTTGATTTGAATGCAAGTCTAAATTTTCAAATTTTTTGACAACACAACATTATTTATATTATAATTACCCTAATTACTGCTGGCTGTTGTCTGCTGTAGATTGTTCAGGATTTCTAGAAGTAGCTCATTTTGTTGATCCATCCGTTCACTCTGCTGATCCATACGTAGGTGGATTTGCTGATTTTGCTGTTTAATGACCTGTAGTTCCTGATGAAGGAGCTGATTTTGTTGATCAGTAAACCTACTGTAATTTATGAGAGCCTCATTTCTTGAAGGCATGTTACAATAATCACAAAAAGAAACTGGCTCTACTCTACTTGACATTTTTGCTATAGAGTGGTAGTAGTGGAAGGTTTTAGTACCACAGTTGTGGGTAAATCCAAGCCATATCTGTCTTATCACTGAAAATAAAACAAGAGCGTCATAATGGCCCTAAGTTGCTCACCTGACCTTGACTTTTTGACCTTGAATATATACATATGACACAATGAATCATAAATGGCAACAACAGTATTTAGTATAAAGAAGAAGGCAATGATGGTCCTAGATCGTTCCCCCAAGTTTCATAGCACAAACATGTTTGATTAGGGATATGGTTTTTAACAATTGATATGATTCAATTATTTAAGTCAGGCACTTAGCTGCCTTTGCGCACATCTATGCAGTTGCGTAGTGAAAATCTAGTAAGCAAACAAATAAAATGGCCAATCTAAAGCATTGTATCTATTTGGTTATAACAAGGAGTCTACATCATGCAAATGAGATTTGTTGCTTCGTATGCAATCATTGCTTTCTTCATATTGAAGCTTGTACACAATTTTGTTTTTGGTGTACACATATATTTATTTTTAAAAAATATTCAGAATTTTTTTTTTCTAAATTATAAACTATAAAGATGAAAAACTTCTTGATGACCTATCATGAAAGTGAACATAATTATAAAATATCAATAATTCATATTTTCAATGAGCAACATTTTGCAGAATATGTTTTTTTGTTGAAAAAAAATGACAAGCAAAAACAGTGAGGTTCCTAAATGCAGCCAAGTAGCCATTCAACAAGAGCTACCAGTATCTAATGTAAGTGCACTCCCCTGTATATGAAAACAAGGAAGAATATCCAACAGGGAAAGCTACATTCTAAAACGCAGCCTCCCCAAACGCAAACACAGCACACACGATCAACACACATACACACACACACACACACACACGCACTCATGCACGCACGCACGTACACACACACACACAAAGCAAACATACAAGGACAAAACAAACAAATTAAGGAACACAGTGGGCACCGCCTTGGAACGGTCAGTGGCAAAACCAAGCACAAAATTTGGAGAAAAAAACGGCGTTTTTCGGCACGAAAATGTGGCTTAAAATATTAATGCAAATAAGTTATTAATTTTATAACGGATTTCAGTTACGCGCCTGACTGATCATGACAATAGTCCCAATTTTGTTCTTAAATTTCAAGCAGTTTCATAACACTAAGGATAAGGATATCATGTGGTACATGTCTCGGGAAAACAGGTTTTAAAAACACTTTTATTAAATATGGGTATAACGTGAAAATTACCACTTTGTGATATATGTTGGACATCCGATTTTTAATATTGATGATTGTTATTAATAAGACACAAACTGTTTAGAAAAGCATAATTATGAAATATTAATTTTCCAGGTCTAAAAAAGTCTTACTTGTGTTTTGATTAAAGTATAAATAGAATTTTTGACAATAGTTGCTCAATGATCTTGTCAAAAGTATTTTGAATGCCAGCATTAGCTTTAAATAAGCTCACCAATAAGATGTTTAGCAACCTATAAAAAGCTGTCTGAGATGCAAACTGGCTTTGACCACGGGATGATTCAACTGAAAAATGGGTACAATTTCCATTTGCACAACAGTTAATCCAATTTGTTTGTAAAGTCTTTGCAGAGAAAACATGTGACATGTAAAAATTGCAGTTAAGGATTTTTTAACACTGAATCACATATTTGTGAACAGTCCTCATAAAACATGTTTCGCTACGTATGTGACACTTACATGAATCAGACACTGATACCTTTCTGTCAATGTCGTAACAAATGCCTTATTACCGATGACAAATACATGTTTAAGTAGAATGTGTCTGTAGGACACAGGGTGTGCCCCCATTGTTACATCTGTCACAAATAAGGGGCAATAATTCAAATGTTTGCAGTGTTAATGGGGTTTAGCCTAAACAAACATTTTATGAAAAGGATTCATTATTCTAGGCCATATATTTTTGAGCTATGAGCATCACAAACAAAAAATCCACTATTTTGGCTATTTCAAGGGTCATAACTCTGTAATAAATGCAAGGATCCTCAAGAAGAATGCCAAGTGTGAAAGGTCACATCATGATAAAGACTCAAGCAAGGTTTCATGAATTTACATTAAATACTATTTCATGGGCCATAACTTTAAAAATAGGGGGTGGAGCCAGCCAAAAAAAAGGTGTGCAAGTTTATATCATGATAAAGACTTAAGCAAGTTTTCAACCATTTATATTAAATACTTTTTGAGCTAGGTGCGTCAAAAGGTGAAAATGCGCATTTTTGACTAATTTAGGGGCCATAACTCTGAAAATAGTGGGTGGAGCTCAACTAAAAATAGTAGGTGCACAGGTTCATATCATGGCAAAAATTCATACAAGGTTTAATCAATTTGTATGAAATACTTTTTGAGCTAGGCACGTCACAGGGGTCAAAACTCTGAAAATAGGGGGCGGAGCCAGACAAAAAATAGGAGGTGCACAAGTTTATATCATGATAAAGACTCATACAAGGTTTAATCAATTTATATGAAACACTTTTTGAGCTAGGCGCATCACAAGGTGAAAATGGGCATTTTTGCCTATTTCAGGGGTCATAACTCTAAAAATAGGGGGCAGACCAATATGAAAAATAGGAGGTGCGCAAGTTCATATCATGATTAAAACTCATGCAAGGTTTCATGAATCTATATCAAATTCGATGAATTGGTATCCCCCGCCGAAAGGGCTTGAGGTGAGGAATGGCAATAAAATATTTCTGGCAAAAAGTTAAGGATGTTACTAAGAAGCAAATAATTTCATTTGTCAAAATCATTTTAACAGAAAATGAATGCCTTTTTTTTTTTGGGGGGGGGGGGGGGGGGGGGGGGGGGGGGCGGGGGTGATCGGGTGAGGGCACAAAATTTCACCTGTTGATTATAAATATTGATGGAAAATTTAAAATGAAAAAAAAAGAAAAGAAAAACAAACTGGGTGGGGGATGGGGACACATGATCGGGGTGGTGGGCAAGACCGAGTGAGGTTGTGGAAGGGTACAACTCTGCATGCTAATAGATATTCATGGAAGGTTTAAAAAAAAATAAACAAGAGGGCCATGATGGCCCTATATCGCTCACCTGTTATCATTGCACTTGAGGACAAGAACGTCCTTAGAAAAAATATCTAAGTCCAAAGGACAGGAACAACAAAGGGAAGAAATTTAACCAAAAAAAAAAAAAATTCTTACAAGGTACAGATATGTCAAAATACGCCTAAAAATTGGAGGTACCATCCATGTTGTACCACAGGAAAGTGGTCTCGGTTTTTCCCTACAGCCAATAATAAAAAAGTTACTAAAAATAAGCTATTTATAGTAACGTAAAAGGGAAGTAATTAAAAAAAATTTATTGTAAGTGAACAAAAGAAGGATCTGCCAAATAAATCTGTTGACATAAATGAAATTTCAGATCAGTATCTTCATTAGTTACGGAGATATACCCATTTTAATTTGAAATAAAGGGAGGTAATTTGACATAAAATCAGTCCATAGTTATCTACCCTGATTGGCTCAGTCCAACTAATGACAATAATGAAATTTCAAATAAGTCCTATAAGTACTTACTGATATAAATCCATTTTGATTACAATCAGGGGAGGTAATCAAAATAACTCTGGAACCTACGACTGTATCTGATTTGTCATGGAATCCAAGATTTATTGTTGTTGAAGATATTTTGGAAGTTTGTATCAAATAAAACCATAAATGAAGTCTCTATATGGCTGCAAAAGCCAAAATAGCAAATTCTGGACTATTAAGGGGCCATAACTCTGGAACCCATGAAGGAATCTGGCCAGTTCAAAACAGGAATCAAGACCTTGTGGAGATACAAGTTGTGTGCAAGTTTGGTTAAAATCAAATCATAAATGAAGCTGCTATTGTGCAGACAAGGCCAAAATAGCTAATTTTGGCCCTTTCAGGGGCCATAACTTGGAACCCATTAAGGGATCTGGCCGGTTCAAGAAAGGAAGCGAGATCTTATGGTGACACAAGTTGTGTGCAAGTTTGATAAATTCAAATCATAAATAAAGCTGCTATTGTGCAGACAAGGTCAAAATACTTAATTCTGGCCTTTTCAGGGGCCATAACTCTGGAACCCATAATGGAATCTGGCCAGTTCAAGAAAGGAACCAAGATCTTATGGTGATACAAGTTGTGTGCCAGTTTGGTAAAAATCAAATCATAAATGAAGCTGCTATTGTGCAGACAAGGTCAAAATAGCTAATTTTGGCCCTTTCAGGGGCCATAACTCTGGAACCCATAATGGGATCTGGCCAGTTCAAGAAAGGAACCGAGATCTTATGGTGATACAAGTTGTGTGCAAGTTTGGTTAAAATAAAATCATAAACGAAACCACTATCGTGCAGACACGAAATTGTTGACGCACGCACGCACGGACTGACGACGGATGACGGACGACGGACGAAGGGTGATCACAAAAGCTCACCTTGTCACTATGTGACAGGTGAGCTAATAAAAAGGAATGATTTTTTTTTTGGGGGGGGGGGGGGGGGGGGGGGTTTGGGGGGGGGAGGGTGTGTGACCAAGGCCAATGCAAGGTGCTGACCAGGTGTGGGTACAAAACTTCGCATGTTTATACTAAATGTTCATGGAAAAGAATAAAAGAAGTTTAATGAAATTCTACCAATGGGTTGATTTGTTATGTACAAATCTGTAGATTTTTAAACAATTAAAGGGCAATAACTCTAAGGAAAATTGACCAATTAAAAAACAAGAGCTGTCGGATGACAGCGCGCTCGACTATTCAAAGAATTGATTGAAGAATGGGGTCAAAATATTTCCGTAGATTTTCAGACAAAAGAAAAAAAGGGATTAAACAAAACATGCTCCTGTATTTGTGAATTTCGATTAGTCTTGCACTAAATGGCAATGTGTGACCATGATGGCAAATATGTTAAGTTATATGTTAGGCAAAATATGGACTTGTATGAAAAATTTAACTAATTTTCAAGTCCAAAAAGGGTCATAATTCAGTCAAAATAGTTGACAGAGTTATGTACACTTGCCTATAGATGGAAATCATGTTGATATACTAGTGTTAAAAGTTTCAAAGCCACAGTTCAAACAGTTTTGACAAAAATTTCAAAGTCCAAAAAGAGCCATAATTCAGCCAAAATAGTTGTCAGAGTTATGTACTCTTGCCTACAGATGGAAATCATAATGATAAACATTTAGTGTCTAAAGTTTCAAAGCCATATGTCAAATAGTCTTGACAAAACATGGATATATACGAAAACAGAACCAATTTCCAAGTTCAAAAAGGGCCATAATTCAGCCAAAAAAGATGACAGAGTTATGTACTCTTGCCTATTGATAGAGACTATAATACTGAACAAGATATAAAAGTTTCAAAGCCATATGTCAAACACTTTACACAAAATATAAACTGGTATGAAAAAATTAACCAAGATTTCTAAGTCAGAAGGGGCCATAATTCAGCCAAAATGCTTGATGGAGTTATGTACTCTTGCCTACAACTGGACATTGTGATGGTAAACAAGTGTTGAAAGTTTCAAAGCTTTATCTCAAAAGACTTTGTCAAAATGTAGACTGGTACGAAAAACTTAACCAAGATTTCTAAGTCAAAAAGGGGCAATAATTCAACCAAAATGCTTGATGGAGTTATGTACTCTTGCCTACAACTGGACATGGTGATGGTAAACAAGTGTTGAAAGGTTCAAAGCTTTATCTCAAAAGACTTTGTCAAAATATGAACTGGTACGAAAAACTTAACCAAGATTTCTAAGTCAAAAGGGGCCATAATTCAGTCAAAATGCTTGACAGAGTTATGTACTCTTGCCAATAACTGGACATGGTGATGGTAAACAAGTGTTGAAAGTTTCAAAGCTTTATCTCAAAAGACTTTGTCAAAATGTGGACTGGTACGAAAAACTTAACCAGGGTGTGACGCCGACGCCGACGCCGTGGTGAGTAGGATAGCTCTACTTATTCTTCGAATAGTCGAGCTAAAAAAATGACCAGCATCATCGAAGTATGTTGTTTCATATTGATTTCAAATTTCATGAAATTCTACCAGCTTGTTACTGAGAAATGGCTGCAGATGTAGATTTTTCATTAAATCAAGGGCAATAACTCTAAGGGAAATTGACCAATCCAATAAAAAATTTGACTTCATTGATTCTCATTACCTGTGTGCACTCACCGTGACATAATTTGCTGATCAAAAAATCGTCGAGGCATGTCAACAGGAAAATTGGCGGGATTTAGCAGAAGATCAAAGGCAAGAGGGCACATTTTAAGGGCAGCGTGGCGCCAGTAAAAAAGGGCAGGGCGGGGCACCCCGCTGCGTCGCTCTAGAAATAACACTACTGAGTGACATATACACTACACATGAGGTATCTCACGGGGATGAAATCGCTTACTGATTTTAGACGCCGCGCTAATAATTGAGGCACCGCGCGGGATATTTAGGCGCTGCGGGAAGTTGTATTTCATGTTTTAAGCGCCGCGGTAGCGCGGCGCCTTCTGCGGCTGGGGAAGGGCCTGCTGTGTACTGTGATTTATCTTCGATTATTTTGGTCCTTCAAAGTTTTCACATTTAGACTGCCAGTCACAATTAAAAAGCAATCTAAATGTCAAATTATTTTGACTACCACTGCGGTGTGTCCTTGGGAAAGGCACTTGATTACGATTGCTGCAAATGGGTACTAACAAATTGCTGGGGGTAAAATATTATTAGTTTTAACTGTTCTTAAAATAGGGTAACTCAAAAGCTGTATAGATCTACACAGCTCATGTTCATTACTGTATAATTTATAGCAGAGCTACCGGCGCCGCTTCAACAGCGTCGCATTACAGTTACACATATATCAGTAAATTCACAATGGTTTTGTAGAATAATATAAATGTTTTATACGCTGTTAAATTTTCATGTAAAACAATGCTTTCTTTCTATGATTTGATGACGTTCGAATTTTTTTCTCCGAAACATGGACCTATACCTTAAAAAAGAACGAAAACTTAAATTTTCGAGACATTAATAATATTATTATGGATAGTCTATTATGTGAAGTGGAATAATTATTAAATCTGGAACCACGCTTTTAGTTTTTTTCGGAAGTTACACTCTCGCGATATTTTGAAAAGAATTTTTTTTAAGGGTAATTATGTTTTTCTCTTTCTTACATATTTGCTGAATTACAAGAGTAATTGATACTTCTTGTTGCCATGCTTATTTACAATACTTATACCAGTCCATTTTTCTTTACCTTAAATACTACATTTATTGTTGACAAAAGCGTTTCGCTTACTGCTTTGAGCGTTGAATAAAAATGTAAATGAGTGTCAGATAATAAGAATTTAGTGGTAAATACATTTTCTACAAAGAAAAAAAGATAAAATACAATATTTTCATTGTGAAACGACTTTCGTCACGCTGCCATAACTGAAATTTATTATATATACTTATATTTGTGTTGATGACGTCATACTTCCGCATTTGTCCAGTGGTTAGCGAGTTCGTGTTGAGAACCAAAGGTCGGGAGTTCAATTCTCAACAGAAGAATTTTTTTTTTTAATTTCTTTTGTATTTCAGTTTTTATTTATTTATTTATTGTGAGTTTTGAAAGTATTGTAAAAAATAAAGGTATTCATAAGAAATTTAAGAAGTGTTTTGTTAATGATGTCAGGTTCCAATGTACAGTAATCAGTAGATATATATATTTTTTAACTCATTTTGCCCGCACAACGCATTAATGCGTCGATCAGTTGTTATCTGAATACCGCGTGCCGCTTCTAGGCGGTGTTGTTATCTGCATCTGGAAACCGCACGCCGCGTACATGCATCTTTACAGTAATAGCTCTGAATTCCGCATGACGCATTCAGTCGTCACATTTCATTGGTCTTAAATAAAATATTTTAGTTCTTTCTAACAAGTTGGACCAATCAAATTTTTTGTTGCGTAACATTTTAAAAACATAAATAAAACCGGATGTTGTGAAAAAATAAAATGCTTTCGTTGAAGAAAGCTGTAAAAGCGAGCGTCGTTCGAGTTATAATATGTGATTTCTCGAAGCCTGAAAATTACGGATGATTCTTTATATGATCGAATCATAAAACAAGAGCTGTCGGAGGACAGCAACGCTCGACTATTCAACAGCCTTGTCAATTGAATGAATACAAAAGTTGAAAAAGGGGCATAATTTTGTAAAATGCAAAGTAGAGGTATTGAACCTCTGTACTGCATGTCATATCATGACAGTGAACAAGTGTGTGAAGTTTCAATCCTTTCCAATTTGTGGATACTGAGATACCAGCTTACATACAAAAACTTAACAAAAAACTGCTAAGTCAAAGGGGCATAATTTTGTAAAAATGCCAAGTAGAGTTATGGGACCTTCACAGTGCATGTTAGATCATGACAGTGAACAAGTGTGTGAAGTTTCAATCCATTCCAATTAGTGGATACTGAGATATCAGATTACATACAAAAATTTAACCAAAAACTGCTAAGTCGAAAAAGGGGCATAATTTTGAAAAAAAAGAGAGTAGAGTTATGGGACTTGCTTAGTGCATGTCAGATCATGATAGTGAACAAGTATGTGAAGTTTCAATCCATTCCCATTAGTAAGTACTGAGATACCAGCTTACATACAAAACCTTAACCAAAAATTTCTAAGTCGAAAAAGGGGCATAATTTTGTAAAAAAGCAAAATAGAGTTATGGAACCTGTGCAATGTAGATCAGTTCATCACAGTGAATAAGTGTGTGAAGTTTCAATCCATTCCCACAAGTGGTTACTGAGTTACCAGCTTACATACAAAACCTTAACCAAAAATTTCTAAGTCGAAAAAGGGGCATAATTTTGTAAAAAAGCAAAATAGAGTTAAGGAACCTGTGCAATGTAAGTCAGTTTGTCACAGTGAATAAGTGTGTGAAGTTTCAATCCATTCCCACAAGTGGTTACTGAGATACCAGCTTACATACAAAACCTTAACCAAAATCGGGACGCGGACGCGGACGCAGACGCCGACGCCGACGCATGGGCGAGTGCAATAGCTCACTATTCTATGAATAGTCGAGCTAAAAATGAATAAATAAATAAATAGATACCAACAAATATTCATTGAGAAATGACAGTTGAAATAATGCAACCCAAAAGTATATACTTTTTCACTCGTCGCTATGCGGCAAATATTGCCATCTGCGGGATCAAACAATTTTACGGCTAATTGAGTTCATTCTCATTATCATTCTTACGTTTTATTACAATAAAATTATCATTAAACATTGTGCCATTTCATTTAAATCTGTCAAAGTTTAAGAGAGCTATGGAGCTATAACGGGTGTTGAGTATATTCTTTATAAGTACTTTTCTAAACATTTGAGTGCGGAAAGAAATGAATTATAAATGATCGGGTATTGTTATAAAAAATACACTTCAGTAAAGACAGACGTACATAATTACTGCACAAAAATAACGTGTAAGTATCATACCGAAATGCAAAACAAAACTTTCATAGAATTATTTTACACTTTCATACCGTGTGAACATTGTCACATCTTTGCGTCGTGACAATGCACACAACACTGCCTGAACAAAACTGGTAGAATTGTGAATTATATCATTGAAAAGAAAAGAACTAAAATATTTTCTTTTACATGTAAGATTAAACTATCTTCAACTCATGCACACCAGATCTTTAATTTTTACCTATGCCATATAACAATGCTCATGTGTGTATGAAAAAGTAAAAACATCTTCATTAGTATTTATTTATTTATTTATTTTGTTGTTAAACTTCGAGACTGTCTCTTGATCTATAGAATAAAGTGTTAATAGTAACTCAAACATTTCGTCAGCTTGTTTGTGATACTTTAGAAACTCCACAAAATTGTTTCAAAATTCAAATTTTTATAAAGTACATGATTGTACATGTTTTCTGAATATTAGCCCATAATAATCTCATTTTCAGCACAATAGTTTCTGTCCAAAATAGCTAAAATATTCATTTTATTACATATTCATACTAAACACATACGCTATTTTCTTATGAGAAATAACTTTATTTTGATGCGTTTTGATTGCCTGGATGCGTATAAATGAGTAAATTCAGTGTTAGAAAATGACAATAATATGTATTTAAAATTATTTTAAGAATTATTCATATTTGTTGTTTAAATATGTGCATGATAAAATTTAGCATTTTATAAATGTTGTTTGGCCAAAACTGGATCTGATGAGAGAATACGGTCATTTGTTTTGTGTCTTTAATTCAACAGTCTGTTGAAATGACTGTACTACAAAGTTGCATGAAATTAACTTTGTTGCGTAGCTACTTCAATTTACTTACAAAGAGTGCAAATTCCATACCTATTAGCACATATTTGATGTCATCTGTCACTAATTAACAACAATATCCCAAGCAAAAAACTACAAAATCAATGTTATCTCTCAAAACATCTCTAGGTATTCAGGGTAGATTAGCTTATCAGCCTCCTAGGTGGCTGGAAGATAAATATCAGCAGAGTAGAAGCGGAGATAACGCTTTAGGGCAGAATGAGTTAAAAAAGGTTTTTGGATAAAATATACAGGTACTGAACTGTGAAAAGCACATAATGCTCTTCTCCCCATTCACATATTTCATCCACAAGCTTAAAAATCACTGACCAGAGTTTATTACTAGGAAAAAAACTGTTGACTATGAATTATCAATAAACATCAAAAAGGCTCCTACTACCATTCCTATTCTATACCAATAGTGCTAAAAGATTAACCATAACAAGAGGGCCATGAAGGCCCTGTATCGCTCACCTGACCTATTGACCTAGAGATCGTCAAGATTAACATTCTGACAAAGTTTCATTAAGATATGGTCATAAATGTGGCCCCTAAACTAGCTTTTCCTTTGATTTGACCCCATGACCTAGTTTTTGACCCAACATGACCCAGATTCAAACTTGACCTAAAGATCATCAAGTTTAACATTCTGACTAAGTTTCATGAAGATACAGTCATAAATGTGGCCTCAAAAGTGTTAACAAGCTTTTCCTTTGATTTGACCCCGTGACCTAATTTTGGACCCAGATTCGAACTTGACCTAAAGATCATCAAGTTAAACATTCTAAGTTTCATGAAGATACAGTCATAAATGTGGCCTCTAGAGTGTCAACAAGCTTTTCCTTTGATTTGACCTAGTGACCTAGTTTTTGACCCCAGCTGACTCAGATTTAAACTTGACCTAAAGATCATCAAGTTAACATTCTGACCAAGTTTCATTATATATGGTCATAAATGTGGCCTCTACAGTGTTAACTAGCTTTTCCTTTGATTTGACCAGGTGACCTAGTTTTTGATCCTACATGACCCAGATTCAAACTGGACCTAAGACCATCAATATTAACATTCTGACCAAGTTTCATGAAGATATAATCATAAATGCGGCCTCTACAGTGTTAACAAGCTTTTCCTTTGATTTGACCTGGTGACCTAGTTTTTGATCCCAGATGACCCAATATCAAACTCGTCCAAGACTTTATTAATGATAACATTCTGACCAAGTTTTATTAAGATCGGGCCAAAATTGTGACCGCTAGAGTGTTAACAATCTTTTCCTTTGATTTGACCTGGTGACCTAATTTTTGACCCCAGTTGACCCAATATCGAACTCGTCCAAGATTTTATCGAGGGTAACATTCTGACCAAGTTTTATTAAGAATGGGCCAAAATTGTGACCTCTAGAGTGTTAACAAGCTTTTCCTTTGATTTGACCTGGTGACCTAGTTTTTGACCACAGATGACCCAATATCAAACTCGTCCAAGATTTTATCAAGGATAACATTCTGACCAAGTTTCATTAAGATTGGGCCAAAATTGTGACCTCTAGAGTGTTAACAAGCTTTTCCTTTGATTTGACCTGGTGACCTAGTTTTTGACCCCAGATGACCCAATATCGAATTCGTCCAAGATTTTATCGAGGGTAACATTCTGACTAAGTTTCATTAAGATTGGGCCAAAAATATGACCTCTAGAGTGTTAACAGTCAAATTGTTGACGACGGACGACGGACAGACATTAAATAATACAAGAGGGTCATGATGACCCTGGATCGCTCACCTGAGTAATATGAGCTACGTGTTTCAAATGTCAAACTGATGATTTTAGAATTTTTTTGGAAGATTTTCCGATGTACAATCAAGTAACCCCTGGGGCGGGACCAACTTTACCCCGGGGGTCATGATTTGAACAAAGTTTGCAGAAGTCTACTAGGCAATGTTACATATCAAGTATCTAAGCCTTCTGGTTTATTTTAGCAAATTTATGAAGATTTCCCCATGTACAATCAAGTAACCCCTGGGGCTGGGTCAATTTGACCCTAAGGGGTCAAGATTTGAACAACTTTTGTAGAGGTCCACTAGGCAATGCTACATGTCAAATATCTAAGCTCTAGCCCTTCTGGTTTATTTTTAGAAAATTTTGAAGATTTTTCTTTGTACAATCAAGTAACCCCATGGGACGGGTTCAATTTGACCCTGGGGGTCATGATTTGAACAAATTTTGTAGAAGTCTACTAGGCAATGCTACATGTCAAATATCTAAGATCGAGGCCTTCTGGGGTGGGGTCAATTTTGACCCCGGAGATCATGATTTGAATAAATTTTGTAGAGGTCTACTAGGCAATGCTACACGTGAAATATCTAAGCTCTAGGCCTTCTGGTTTATTTTTAGATTTTTTTTTAAGATTTTCCTATATAATATCAAGTTACCCCTGGGGCGGGGTCAATTTTGACCCCGGGGGTCATGATCTGAACAAAGTTTGTAGAGGTCCACTAGGCAATGCTACAAGTCAAATATCTAAGCTCTAGGCCTTCTAGTTTATTTTTAGAAAATTATGAAGATTTTACTATGTACAATCTTGTAACCCCATGGGGCGGGGTCAATTTGACCCCAAAGGTCATGATTTGAACAAATTTTGTAGAAGTCTACTAGGCAATGCTACATGTCAAATATCTAAGATCTAGGCCTTCTGGTTTATTTTTAGAAAAGTTTTTAAGATTTTCCTATGTAAAATCAAGTGACCCCTGGGGCGGGGTCAATTTTGACCCCGGAGATCATGATTTGAATAAATTTTGTAGAGGTCCACTAGGCAATGCTACACGTGAAATATCTAAGCTCTAGGCCTTCTGGTTTATTTTTAGAAAATTTTCCTATGTAAAATCAAGTGACCCCTGGGGCGGGGTCAATTTTGACTCATGGGGTCATGATTTGAACAAATTTTGTAGAGGTCCACTAAGCAATGCTACATGTGAAATATCTAAGCTCTAGGCCTTCTGGTTTATTTTTAGAAAAATTTTGAAAATTTTCCTATAGATGTAAAATCAAGTGACCCCTGGGGCGGGGTCAATTTTAACCCCAGGGTCATGATTTGAACAACTTTAGTAGAGGTCCACTAGGCAATGCTACATGTCAAATATCTAAGCTCTAGGCCTTCTGGTTTATTTTTAGAAAAATTTTGAAAATTTTCCTATAGATGTAAAATCAAGTGACACCTGGGGCGGGGTCAATTTTAACCCCAGGGTCATGATTTGAACAACTTTAGTAGAGGTCCACTAGGCAATGCTACATGTCAAATATCTAAGATCTAGGCCTTCTGGTTTATTTTTAGAAGAGTTTTTAAGATTTTCCTATGTAAAATCAAGTGACCCCTGGGGCGGGGTCAATTTTGACCCCGGGGTCATGATTTGAACAAACTTGGTAGAGGTCCACTAGGCAATGCATCACACCAAACATCTAAGCTCTAGGGCTTCTAGTTTTTGAGAAGAAGATTTTTAAAGTTTTTCCTTTCGGTTGCCATGGCAACCAGAGTTCTGCATGGAATTCAATTCTTTGAAAAAATTTTAAAGAAGACCATCCAAGGAACATCCCTGTGAAGTTTCATCAAAATTGGCCTGCTGGTTTAGGAGGAGATGTTGTTTAAAGGAAAGTGTGGACGGCCCGACGGACGGACGCCGGACGGTGAGCGATCACAATAGCTCACCCCGAGCACTTTGTGCTCAGGTGAGCTAAAAATACATTATTTTTATAGCTCTTTGAGCCTAGGTAGGTCCATGGAGGTAATATAGGGATGGAGTGCAGACGAAGGCACTTCAAAGGTACACTGTGCGGCACCGCGGCTTTGTTATCCTCTGATAAGTATCTGTCAATCAGTAGCACCTAGGTGTTATCGCATATCATGTTGTTCCTTACGGAGTTTATCGAGTGAGACCCGATGAACAGCCGGAATAGTCTGATAATGGGATCGGGATATTCCGATATTTTCCATTTAGTAACTACCTGACACTTTCAAGTCGTTTTGGAAATATTGACATCTTGGCAATTAAAGTTGACGAAATACACACATTTTCATGTCATCCACGGTCATGCAATTATAACTGATTTACATGGAATTTGTTCTTTTTGGAGGACTTTATTGTAAGTGTTACTTATGGCAAATAATGATTACGAAAACTAAGATTTTGAAAGGATTTTCTTTTCCAATGAATTAATTCAAGTAACAGGGCTGTGGAGTGATTCTGACAATGACTGGCCATATTGTAGAGAATGATGATACCTAAAAAATCAAACTGCATCTGATATTTCTTTCTGTTGAAAACTTAATACCGGAGTACCTCAATTATATAATGGTTTCACTTTCATACTTCATTTTTCATGCTGAAAGGCAATATTTAATCCAAAAAATTTGGTCCTACTTGGAAAAGTGAAACCAGTGACAGATAACTTTTCTAGGACTATTTAGTTATGTGAACAAAGTATGCATAGTTTCGGATGTGTTTCCCAAAAATATAGTTTACTTCAAGATCTATGAACAATCATTCAAACAGAAAAATTGAGCGTTATCTTTCATTTTCAAACGAATTTATTCAAAGACAATTTATTTTATTTATTACTGCCGATAATTTATAGGTGTGGTATGATCATATGAAAGAAAACATTATTCGTGAGAAAAAATATAAACAGACTATATGAATTTTATGACATCGAATCCCTCAACATTTTACAAAATTTGTTTGCCAAGAATAATCAAGGCCTTAAAATGTACGAGTTAAAACAGAGCGATATAAAAATGTATATTCTATCTGATGGTCACACCAAAACCATACCAAAAACTGTGCCAAAAAAGTTATTTCACTTTTTATGACACGCACCTTGTGTTTACAAATGTACCTAATTTGCATATTGACCGAGGCGTGCAGAACAGCATTTACCTTGCGGAATCTACCGTTACAGAAACTTCTGTTAATATAATGCACACGTTCTTTAGTATAAATAAAATGGTTGTGTTAGTTAAAAAGAAATGACAATAACCTTTCTTTAGCCAATCCACAAAAACAACGAAGCCGATGTCGCTGTCAAAAGTTCCCGCATTTACTGTGCGGTGCTATGTTAAAATATTGCTAGTGTGAGAAAAGCGATATGCGTTTCAGTTTTGCACTTGATTTGTTGTTGCTGTCATTGAATACGTAGCCTTAGGTACCATCTCCACGTGAACACCCGAATGATAGAGGGAAATGATTAATTGCGAACATGTAAAATGCGAATTTGAATGGTGGCACTATTCGTTTGCCAATATGAAAGCTGAAACTTTACCGGAGGGTCCCTGGATATGTCCAGAATGTAAAGACAAGAAAGATATGAATACGAACTTTCACTTTATAATAAAAGAGATTATAACATAATTTTACTGACCTACAAATCCAATTTTAGCTGTACTGAGCGTATATGGATGTTAAAACATGTCTTGTCAATATGCTTGTACATTCTAGGCGAATAAATGAAATGCAAGGCACATATTTACAAAAAAAAAAAAAATCATGTGCATCTTTACAGGCACTGACCTCCAGATCATGCGACAAAATTGTAGAAAAATGTTCCACTTTAACAGTGAGATTTTACACCAGCTTCAAATCTGCGAAATAAATTAAATAATCGAATAAATAAACAAGAGATCACAGAGTGATCTTGGTGCCCACCAATGTGCCATTTTTGAGTGTTCCAAATTTTAAGACTTACTGACTACCTCAAGGTCAAATTTCATTTCCATACACAACACTGTGCATGTGGTCCAAATTCGAAAGCTGTAGCTTGAGAAATGTGAAAGTAGGTCACTAGATCAATTTCAAAGACAAAGTTCTTTGTACACAAAACTATGCATGTGCATCAAGTTTGAAGGCTGTAGTTTGAGAAATTTGAAAGTAGGTCACTAGGTCAATCTTTAGGTCAAAGTTTTTTTTGGTACACAAAACTACGCAAGTGGTCCAAATTTGAAGGCTGTAGCTTGAGAAATGTGAAAGTAGGTCACTAGGTCAAAATAAGGTCAAATTACACTTCAGAACACAAATCTATGCATGTGGTCCAAATTTAAAGCATGTACCTTCAAAAATGTGAAAGTAGGTCACTTGTTGTTATACTCAAGGTGAAAGTTTGTTTCGGTACACAATCCTATGCATGTGGTCTAAATTTGAAGCCTGTAGCTACAGAAATGTGAAAGTAGGTCACTAGGTTAATCTTAAGGTCGAAGTTCATTTCGGTATGTACACAAAACTATGCAAGTGGTCCAAATTTGAAGGCTGTAGCTCGAGAAATGTGAAAGTAGGTCACTAGGTCAAAATCAAGGTCAAATTTTATTTTGGAACACAGAACTATGCATGTGGTCCAAATCTGAAGCCTGTACCTTCAAAAATGTGAAAGTAGGTCAATGTAAAGGTCAAAGTTTGTTTCGGTACACAAAACTATGCATGTGTCCAAATTTGAAGGCTGTAGCTTGAGAAATGTGAATGTAGGTCACTAGGTCAAAATCAAGGTCAAATTTCATTTCGGAACACGAAACTATGCATGTGGTCCAAATTTGAAGCCTGTACCTTCAAAAATGTAAAAGCAGGTCACTAGGTCAATGTCAAGGTTAAAGTTTTTTTCAGTGCACAAAACTATGCATGTGGTCCAAATTTGAAGGCTGTGGCTACAGAAATGTGAAAGTAGGTCACTAGGTCAAAATCAAGGTCAACTCATGTCAAGGTTCATCTTGCCACTCAAAACCATACATGTGGTCCAAATTTGAATGTTGTAGGTTATTGACAAGAAGATTTTAAAAGCTTTTCCCTATATAAGTCTATATGAACCATGTGACCACCAGGGCGGGGCCATATTTTACCCTAGGGGGATAATTTGAACAAACTTGGTAGAGAACCACTAGATGATGCTACATCACAAATGCCAAAGCCCTAGGCTTTGTGGTTTGGACAAGAAGATTTTCAAAGTTTTTCCCTATATAAGCAGTCAGGGGTGTAACTGTTTTAAGTTATGTAACCTATTCCAGTTACTTTTTCAAGCATTTTATAACCTGTAATAGTTATAAAATATAAGTTAACTCTGGTAAGTTATTCAAAAAAAGTCTTTTTGCTGTTCTCACAAAGTGACCTATACAGTGAAATAAGTAGCAATCTGTGGTTAATCAAATTCTCTTTTAGTCTGATCATGACCTGATAAGCATAATGGGATGCTAAGAGTTTTATAGCTTTAAAGCTTTGCGTAAAACTTTATCAGCCTTGCGTAATTTTTTTTACTGCACAGCTGGAAAGATAAGAGTTCAAGGATTCAGGAAATAATTACATTAGTCACATTCAAAATAAGGAATTGGCACAGGAGGGCTTTATAATATTTCATGATAACTGAAACAAGTTATGAGAATATAAGCAATAACTCAAATGGGTTATAAACTACGATAACTTGAAACAGTTACACCCCTGACTGATAAGTCTATGTAAACCATGTGACCCCCCGGGACGGGGCCATATTTGACCATAGGGGGGATAATTTGAACAATCTTAATAGAAGACCACTAGATGATGTCACATACAAAATATCAAAGCCCTAGGCCCTGTGGTTTTGAACAAGAGGTTTTTAAAAGTTTTTCCCTATATAAGTCTATATAAACCATGTGACCCCTGGGGTGGGGCCATATTAGACCCCAGGGAAATAATTTGAATCATCTTGGTAGAGGACCACTAGATGATGCTTCATACCAAATAACAAAGCCCTAGGCTCTGTGGTTTTGGACAAGAAGATTTTCAAACTTTTTCCCTATATAAATCTATGTAAATTATAGAAATAAACAAAGGGCCATTATAACTCACTAAAAAATTGTTGAACCAGTCTGGTTTTCAGGGGGACACAACTAGGGTATCAATACATCATTCTGACAAAGTTTGGTCAAAATCCCCCTGGTAGTTTCTGAGGAGATGCGATAACGAGAAATTGTTAACGGACGGACGGACGGACCACGGACGCAGAGTGATTTGAATAGCCCACCATCTGATGATGGTGGGCTAATAAATATATCGATAAATACACGAAGAAGGCGTTTGGTAACTGAATAACTACTTAAATAAATAAAATTTAAGTTATATGAACGACTTACATAACTTGTAATCAAGACCAATTATATAAAATATGCAGTCTAAAACATGGTCATTATTTAAAAAAGCTTACAACTGCTCACGTTTTTAATACCCAATAAATGAAAATTTGATACCTTAACTTTAATTTAGCATATCTACATTTTTTAGGAAATTTTAGGAAATCTTAAAGAATTTAGTTTAAAATGACTACATAGAAAACTGTAAATGCTTATAATGAGTCACTGTTATCTGAAGAGTTACAATATCACAGAAATGCATGCTTTAACTTAAGAAGTAGTACATTTACTCTACAGATGATAAAGTGTATCAAAACACTATTTAGGTATAGTTCTACACAAAAAGGGGACATAATTCAGGAAATATTAGTGTAAGAGTTATGAATCTTGTGTCACATGATGTGGGTGATGATGTGGAACAACTACTTTAAGTTTGAAACAAATGCATTTCGTAACAACTGAGATATAGTGAAAATGCATCAAAATTAACCTTGAATTCTAAGTAAAAGGGGGCATAATTCATGAAAAATTGGTGTAAGAGTTAGGCACCTTGTGTCACATGATGTGGGTGATAAGGTGGAACATCTATTTTAAGTTTGAATCAAATCCATTTGGTAATGTCTAAGATATAGATTTTGTGACGGGATGGGATGGGACAAAACTGACTCCTATATAGCCCCCCTCCCCAAAACATGTTTGGTGAGGGTATAATAAATGCTTCTGTTATGAACAATGTGAATTAAACATATTATTTTCTGTTTAATCCTTCATTACACCCCCCTAGCTGATTCAGACTAAGTTATGAATGTGTCTATTGCATACTTACATTATCTATCCAAGACTGACGTTTCATACGATTTCTTCGTTGCAGAGTTTTATTTGCAGAGTCGACGTCTGGAAACTTTGCCGTGGCTTCCTGTCAATGTATCAAATTTTATTATATACCTTCATAAATTCTGTAAAAAAGATCAGCTTATATTTCACAATTAAATATGAACACACAGAAAAAAAATTCTGTATTGTACCTTTTAAATTCCATATTGAACCTATTAATTTTGTATGCTGCCAAACTACTTTCATTAATATACATAACCTGACACAGTTCTAAACAGTGCATATAAAAACTTCGCTTAGTTTCATTTTAATATCGATAAATATTGAAGATTTCATTCAATTTTTTAAAGCTTTTTTTCAAAGTTTTTAACAAAACAACAAGCAAAATTGTAGAGGTATATAATAAAAGGGTTATTATAACAGTAGCTAGATCTGTGATTTTGTATTCTGCTCTCATTTATTATTTTGCAAGGTCAGATCACACTCTGTGCTTGCACACCTTGTGAGAGCCGATCTGGCAAAAATCCAATCGAGCCAAATACATCATCCTTATTGAGCTACTGTTATAATAGCCCAATTATAAATACAGTCTTAAAGGTGTATGCTAGAATTCAGGCGAAATTTTTCCCAATAATAGAATTTCTTCAAACTTTGGATATTGAAGAACAATCATCTAAGAAGTAAAAATATGCAATAAAAATCAGAAGTCAACGGTACTGTGAAAGAGTTATCTGCCTTTCAAAACCGGAGTTTGGGGAAAATGCTTTCAGCATTCTGAACAACGCTCATAAAAGGAAATATCAAAGGCATAAATGTGGTAGCAAATCTAAAATAATATAAAAACAGAATGGTACATATCTGACTATTCTTATTTATCCTCAAATATGAAAGGACTTGTTTTTAGGCCAGTATTAGAGAGCACAGAAAATAGATTCACTTCCAACAGAGACTAGGTATTCCAACGACACTATGAAATATTTAATCTGAATAAGTGTGGCTACAGAATTAGTGTATAATATTTGTGCAAGCATTTCCATAAAGTGTAGAAATGAAATCAACATGTGCAATATTACTAATGGCACATCTCGAAGTTTTGAGTATGGAATATGGAAAATGATATTCAAAAATATCACTGTCCAAGTAATTAGTGTTTATAGACGACCTCAAGCTTTATATACCAGTGGTCAAGTTGTTACAGACATCTCAGACTTTCTCCAGTGAAAACTTCCATAAAAGTCTAATCTTATGTTTATAGGGCACTTCAATTTACATATCCGAGACAACACCAATGCAATATCACATTTTAAGAATTGTCTCTATGTCATGGATTTGGAGCAACATCTTAATTTCAGCACACACATTAGGAAAAACAGTTCAGATTTAATTATAACAAAGGTAATCAATAACACAGGTCCATGTGTCTCTGATCATAACATTGTTGAAATACACTGTAGTTCTAAATGTGAAAAAAAAATCATTAGTACAGGGGTGTTCAAAAATAATTGGAAAAGTGCTCTTACATCTTTATTTCTGGTGTTAATTTTGCTAAAATTTGAACATATGATGGATATGAACATATTAAATGTGTACACATTTAAATCACAGATTTCAGAACATACATATTATATTTCTATCCTCTCTAAATCAACTTCACTTCATCTAAAGTGGGTGGTTATATGACACTGCCATATTATACACAATCAACACAACTTGTGATTACCCGTGGTGCAATGTTTCTGGCCATAAAATGCATTTCTACACTAAGTCTTTCCTACAAACAAATAAATACTGTTCATATGATATTCCTGTCGTACTGATGACATGGGGCACTGAACTGCGATACTGTATCATGGGACCATTTAATTTTTAAAACGTGTCTGAATGTTTTTGTTTTCGGAAATATGAACCACGAGTCGTTAGCAATATTCTCCTGGCCACACTAAAACCTCCCATACCACTTACAAAATGTTGTTTCCTACAGATTGTTTTATTCAAAACACTAAATGTTATCTCATGTCTGTTCAACACTGATTTTCAAGTGATGACCAACACAATATGCCTGCAAATCATTTCAGTGTTGCCACATTTACAATTTCACGTTATTGACGTAACGCTTACATTTCACATTGATATTCATACTTTAAGAAAAAGGCAGCTGAAAAATAAGTGAGTGGCAAGTAATGTTTGAGAGCATGCAAAAAAAGAAAACTATATAAAATTTGGTCGGACAAAGTTACAAGACATTGCCATGGGAATTAACATGATGTTGCCATAGGGACTAGTATTTTGTTCAAAGAAAATATAGTTTTTGACACATCAACTTAGTATTTCCTAATCCACAGTATGTAACAGTTTCACTGATTTTTGATGATACATGAAGAAATGAGAGCACTTTTCTAGTTATTAATAGAAAACACCCCTTGTAAAACATTGACCTAAGGCTAAGTGATTAGTCCTTACCACAGCAAAGTGACAGTAGCTAAGTGATTAATCCACACAAGATCACAATGAGAGAAGCCAAGTGATTAACTGATATAAAATCAGTGAGATAGGATAGATGATAAATCAATACAAGACTGCAACGAGAGCTGCTAAGTGATTAATAAATACCTTCATAAGGAGATTCCTGGAAGCAAGCTGATTGTTTTCATTGGAGAATATCTCAGACAGTTCTTCAAACACAGCCAAACTCTCTCTGTAACAAATAATTATAATACTTTTTTCACTCCTACTGTAATGCCTTCTTAACAATCAAACTGTCTTTGTAAAATGTTATTATAAACTATTTCATACTTCATTTCAAGATGAAATCAATGAGCTCAGAAAGTTAAAAATGGAAGATGCAATGTACTAGACATAACATCTCATTTTTTCTTCTTCCGTGCATGGAAAGATAGCTGTAGATACATAAATATTAAAAATATACTAATGTTGCCTGGCATGAGTTTTCAACTATCTTAAGCATAAAATGACAACCATAAATAATTCTAAATCCTAATCACAGGATGTCAATTTTTCTTTGACGATGTATAAGACACTTACTTCGGTAAAGCTCCCCATGTTTTCCGTAATCTATACACAGAGTTGGTCTGCAGACCCGAAATAATGGCCTTTAATGACGAAAAATTCTTCAAATGTCGCATTTCCTGTAAGAAAGTAAAATTCATAATAACTAGATCTATTTCACATACTGTTTTCATTCTCTTAAAAATTTGTGATGATTTGATATCAATACTCTTTCACGAAAATTTCTAAAAAATTCTTCTGTAACACAAGTACATTGTCAAGACAGAACTAAATTTAAAGAACAAAACCTCTTTGACAAACATATTACTTAGAGTAAAGGAATTCTTAAGAAAAGACACACTTAAAAGTTTACTGAAATTTGGAAGAAAAAAGTTTAAAGGAGGATATCATCTTCAAATCAATCATTCACTTCTTCAAAACAAATAAACATGAGACTTTTAATAGCTAAGGAAAAGCTGTAGATAAAATAACAGCTGCTAATTGATGCTATCTTGCTGAAAACAAACCTGAGCAATTTCTATCCATTTCTGCAGTATTTTTACTCGCTGGGAAGTTTTGAGATCTGCATTCTTCAGTATAGTTGCTATCACCCTCAGTGAGACTCTGTTAAACTGGTCTATGGTTGCTAGGACACTACCCGCCACAGTACCGCCCTTGCCTTGTTTCCGGGCTCTCCGCGCCCATACTGCTCCCAAACACTGGTGTGGCACAACTCGCTTAAATAACTCCTGTAAACAGTGCCGAATAATTTTATCAGAAAAACAAAATATACAGATTGTAAGACAGAGTAGTTTTATGGGTGTTTAAACAGTCTTAAAGTTTTCTAAGAGTTTGAGAACTACAACAGCACTATCAATCATGTTTCTTTACATTATACTGTTAACTACTGATAACGGAAAGTTTTCACTGTTTACATTTAATGTAGGTTAATTTAAAACATATATTTTATCTCTTTTCTCAACCATTACCCACTGGCATGAATAACAAATACATGTGAGTATAATTGCATAGGAGTCTCACTGAGGGTGATAGCAACTATACTGAAGAATTGCATGGTACACTTGAACAAAAACCTCCATTATATTAATTTTGACAATGTATCCCAACATTTTTAACCTCTTTTTCTGTCTAAGAACTTAATGTAGATTGTCGGGGTCTCCGTTACCAAAGTGGTTAAGTGGTTAAGATACTTGGAAACATTTTCCCCACACTGCAATTGTTTCCAAACCTCACTAGAGATGAAGAATTCCCTCATGTGATGATGATGAGCCGGATTACAGAAGGCTGGCCACAGTCAGAGGAACATACTGGATCATTCTCCACACAGAAAGTTGTGAAGATACCATAGGATCAACCTATTCTGTGCTAGCATCACTTAAAACCCTTCAATAAATAATTAAAACATACTACAGTGGTGTATTCATTTTACAGAAAGTGCCCCTACTTTAACAAAGATTTTCAAACAGATCAAGTATAAGAAGACACATATAGTGAGTACATACAGCATCCCTGAAGGTGAGTTGTTCAGCCACAGTTTGGTTTGGTATATCACAGAAATTCAATGGTTTGTGGTACTCCGCCACAATAAGGTGATCAACCTCCTCAACAAGGTTAAAATGAAACTCGATACTCGAATCTGAAACACAAAACACAATAATATAAAGAAAAAAAAATTTGGATCTTAGTGGGGTTTGAACTGTAACCCATCTGTTCCACAGCAAGATAGAACCTAATGCTCAATTCAAATCTATTTTTCATAGACTGATACATACTAGAATAAATCGAAGGCTCGACGCGAAACTAGTCTAAGTGTATATAGAAATAGAAGCAGATAAGACTAGTTTCGCATTGAGTCATCGAGATGTGTAGCACTAACAACTTTCCCCTTTTCACAATAATATTATCCTGACTTCTGTGCCAAACTGTAAGTCAAGATCTAAGTAAGAAAAGAAAGTAGAGAAAATGCTACAGGATAATTGATATATCTTGCAACAAAAAACATTTTGCAAACAACTGAATATTGATATAGTGCAGAAAAGCACATGCTGATTTGAAAATTTTAAGAAATTACAAGAAAACTATTGACTTTCTGATCCGAAAACTGCAAAAGTGACAGCTTGCATTTGATGTGCAATTATCCTTACCAGATTTGTTATTGTCTTCCTTTTTAAATTTGTCAATTTTATGTTTCACCCGTATGCAGAGGTCTGATTCTGGTATATGTTGTCGAGCAAATTTCTCCAGTTTATTAAGGCAGGGATAGGTCGGTGGGTCTCGAAAATCTTCTGGGTAGGTATCTATCCACACGGACAGTACAGACTTGATAGTTCTGAAATAAAGAGTTCATGAATTTTACCTTCTTCAAAGTTTACTACCAGTGGTAAATGACCGAAATAGTTTCAATTCAAACTGATGTCTTTTCATAAATACTCAATCTTGTCTAGGGGTTGCTAAATCAACTGTCTGACTTGCCCAGCTTGTCTCAGAGCCCATATGTACAAATAGAATTTCACCATATTTAACTAAATAACCATTATATGGACAAGTAGAAAATAGCTATTGGCCAAATGGACAAGAAAGTCAAAATCAGATTTCCCCACCCTTGTTGTCCAACAAATGCATCACTATAACCAGGGCATTCGGTTGACCCGAGTACCCGGGTTTTGACCCGTTAAAACTGAGAAAAACTCGTATTTGACCAACACAGAATATGCCCCGTGTGTCGGTTTGACCCGCACAAATTTACCTTGATGCGTCTCATGTTCGAAAGTTCTGCCCCTTGTCAAGCAAAATCCCAGTGAATTTCAATACTGTTCACCAGCACAAGTGGAAGTATGGCAGTAGGCAGAGCATTGTATGTTAATTAGTTACTGACAGATGTGTTTATTGTGATCAATGTGTAAAAGTTGATTGATAAACAATGTTTAGATTATCGTGTTTGTACCACTTGTTAATTATTTTGTGTGTTTGATACGATTATATGAGCTGGTCGGCTGTTACGGTCTATAAGCAAATTTATTATCATTGCCTAGGCTTTGTTTGTAATTACTAATGTACTTGTTTTAGATAAAGTATGTGGGAGTTTCATTAATACCAATACAGCTTGACCCCTGAAAAGCTGGTTTTGACTCTTGAAAATCTGATTTTGACCCTTGAAAATTTAGACAAGAGTCAATGACTCTTGAGTTTCAGAGCCTACTGAACGCCTTGTATAACCTTCCCTGAATTTAAACAAAGTAATCTAACAATCCTTTCAGGAGTAAAAGATACTGACTGAACAAGAAATGCTACTTATTTAACCTTTTATCTTTCCACAAGCCCTTGATCTTGAATATACAGGACTGAAAATTCTGCACATCACCTCACTATGGAGAACATTTAGGAAAATTTACCTGAAAATCCATAAGACGGTTAAAAGACACAAAGGCTGCAATTTTGTGACAGACGTCTGTTTCTGCTGCTCAGAACAATATAGGGGTCCTATTAAAAGCACTGAAAGTTGCAAAGGGCCATTGGAAAGGGGCACATGGCCCACTACCTATTATTTTAAATGTCTCATGAGGCTCAAGGGAGGTTACAAAACATTTCAGGCTCAGGATTCAGTCCAAAACAAAAAGCCTTAAAATCTACATCCTCAAGCCTGAAATCTCCTTTTTCAAAGCAAAAAAAAGAATACATGAAAATTTTGACATACAAAAGCCTGAAATCAGGACCTGTCTGAGGCCTGTCAATGTTGCAAATGGCCCTCTGAACTTGCCTGTTTGAATGGAATGGACCAAGTAAGAGCCTAAATGTACCTGGAGGGGCTCTCCAAATCCCTTATTTTTTTCACCTAGAAGACAAATCAAAAATGAATCATTACATTTAAAGAAGGTCCACTTACTTCAGCTGAATATCTTGAAGTTCATTTTTTGTTTCCTTGTTGGCTTTGATGTTGATGTATCGTTCAACAAGTATGTCAATCACTTCCTCTGTAGTACTGAATGTTCTGTAGGTGGCTAGGAAGACGTTTGTGTATGTCGAGTCCATCTCTCCCTTGATGTACAGGTATTCCACCAGTTTTTCAAGGGTACCTGCTTTGATGACACGGAATTTCTGTGTCTCCCACATGAGGTGCGAAAACTCATTACTCCCCTTGTGCTCATTCTGAAGAAAAAAATGATTAAATTTTTTTTAAATTTTACAAGAAAAGAATACTGGTAAATAATGTTTGGCAAGAGAAGCCTTTTAAAACTCTACATATTTCAAAATTTTACTATTATTTTCTATCCTGCAAGCAGGGCTTCAATGGCCATGTTGTTAATCTTCCTAGCTACCATTCATTTGCAATCAAAGTGAGACTGAAACCTTTATTAAGCTGCAGAAATCTTTTTGGCAGAATAACATCCAGCTAGCTTACAGAAGGCCTGTGGCTCTAACCAGGTACCAGCCAATGCCAAAATTTATGCAAGGACAGGCATCTAGGGTATTTCTCCACCATCAGAAGCTGGGAAGTTACCTATAGCCTTTGATGTTAGTGCGACTAAAAATCCAACAAAACACTTTAACTTCAAGAATAAGGCCAAACTATCTATGTTCAATATTAAGGATACCTCCTTATATAGTCACAACTTGTTTGGACAGCAGTGCTGACAAAGTTACAAGTATTAACAATATTTTCTAAAAAAATACTGCCTCCAAGAAGCTTGTAAGCCTGTAATAGATACCTTTTAAAAGAAATATATGGTACTGAGTTCCTTTATTATATCTAAAGGTTAAATAGTTTACCTCTGAGAGAGTATGATATGTGACTTTCTTCAAGTAGGCAAGATAGATGGCGCCTTCTTCCCGTTCTTCACGCCAAAATCGTGTCACATCATCCTGAAAATATACATTTACATAAATTAACAAGTTGAAAGGTATAAGAACCAAAGGCTATAATAAAGCAGGCTGGTTCCTAATATTTTGTTTGTAAGTGGATAGACAGAGCTAGAAATTAAGGTCAAGATTTTTACTTGTTCTCAATTATCTGATCCTAGTGATCTTGATATTTAAGGGTACCTGTACCTTTACCAAAAGATGTTTGTCCCTTACCCAGATGAATCTGTATGTGAAATTAGAAGATAATAGGGGTAGCAGTTAAGAAAATACAGTGAAATAATTATTGAGAACCATCACTTTTCAAACAAGTGTGCAAAATGGCGACTTTCTGTTTACCAGAAAAGAGACATATGATATTGTTAACTGGCAGTAAACACTTGTTTCATTCAGTTTTAAGAACAGAGATAGAGTCTGATGATTGGAAGGGTTATTGTTTAGTTCAACCGGGTAGAAATTTTGTAAACGTTTACCAGTCAAACACAACACAGACTCGTTTAAACGTGTAAACGTGCAATTATACACACTTCATAAAGGATGAAGAGACAATTTCAGTGAAGATCTGTATCTGAAACTGTTTGAAGTAATTAACTGCACATCAAGTTTAGTGATGGGACATTAACACTTAAAACAAACTGCCTTAATATCTCTGCTTTTTTTTATTTTCCAGCTTAAAAGGGAGTAGCTTGTTGTAACATGATACTGCATTAAAATATCATTTACAACGAAATGGTATAAAATATAACTTTGAAAAACTGCAAAAGTAAATGAAAGTCTTTTTGCAAAAACCTGCAGAGAAATTCTAAGAATGTTGTTTTTGTTTATCATTTCAAAAGCATCTAAGATGTTTATTCACTTTGATGTTTTGTGATACCCACAAATTTGGAAGAACTTCAATTTTACACATAAAATGTGTTAACAAACTGAAAACCAAACTTATTTTAACTGCTGAACAAAAACCATATCAGATTTATTTCCAAGCTTTTTCCATTGCTTCTCATACTGGCATGTTCATTAAGTGCAAACCAATCGTTTGTATATATAATTGATTGAAGGGTTTGATAAACAGCATGTATATAGTGCTGGTGGTTTAATAGCCTGTAATTAAGCAGCATGGTAAGTAAGTATGAGCCACACCATGAGAAAACCAACATAGTGCCTTTGTGACCAGCATGGATCCAGACCAGTCTGCGCATCTGTGCAGTCTGGTCTGGATCAACGCTGTTTGCTAATGGTTTCTCTAATTGCAATAGGCTTTCAAAGCGAACAGTATGGATCCTGACTAGACTGTGCAGATGTGCAGGCTGGTCTGGATCCATGCTGGTTGCAAAGGCACTATGTTGGTTTTCCCATGGTGCGGCTCATATCACAAATTAAAAGACTGATGCTGTGAATGCTACAGTTCCAAGCTATCATACTAATGTTTATGTAATGATCTGCGGATTTCAAATTTACTGGGTTGAACACTATCATTTAATTGAAATTTTGCTTTAAGTTATGGCTAATCACAAACATCTGGCTAGGTGAGCAGCTCTGGACTCTGTGAAACATCTTATCCATCATTCTTTTCATTAAAATCATACTATGTATAGAGCTTTAATACAAGCATCGAGATTAATCAGTATAGGACAACATTTGAAATACCGGTATGTCAAAATATACCATCAAAGCATTAGTAAGTAAATAACTATGTGATATCAAACCCTTTTCCACTTGCCAATATTTGACATTGTGTAGCTAATTACCAGTCAAAAATGCAAGAAAACAATTAAGATACTAAGGTGAACACATATTTGAAATAATTCATTTCATATTATTTGAATCTGCCAGTCAAAATTCAACCAGACAAAAGTCAATGATTTTTATGTGATTAGTTACCTCCCCTGAGGGGTTAGGGATAACAGCATTTTGGAGTTCCAATATGTGACTAGTTACCTCCCCTTAAGGGTAAGGGATAACAGCATTTTAGAGTTCAATGACTAGTTACATGATGTACCTCCCCTGAACAGTTACTTGCATACTAGTAACAAAGGGGAGTAACTCAGACTATCAGAACCTCGTCAGTTCTGTCACAACAATGTCTTTAGGCTAAATGTCACTGTCAGGGATGAAACCAGTGTGCTCTTGTTGTCCATGTCATGCAGCTAGTGATTTAAGACTTAAAGACTTGTAGGAATTTTAGCATGCACTTACAATGGATCCTATGTAGTAGATCTAGTATGAAATCTTTCTACCCTTATTATTATTTATGCTTTCCATAACCTTGTACCAATTCCAGAAAAAAATCCTATTGACCGCCCTTCCCTTGTACTCTCCTAACTGTAGACTTTAGAGCAAAATATAAATCTATTAAAGCTTACATAAGTTTGAACCATCCTATCTTTATGGTTTCTTCTCATTAACACTTTTGTAACTAAATATTTTAAGTCCATTATACCCACATTGTCACTTTCCTTCATCAATGCCACATTTTTATTTAAAATATCAATATTTTAAAACAAAACAAAAAATATTCCAAATATACACAATGAACAAAAATAATCCAGAACATATAGTAAGCACTGTCTGACTAATCTATATTTGATTCTACATATTCCAGAATATTTCATTCAATCTGTTATTTATGATGCAGTAATAAATATAAAAAGGAGTGCATGATTCAGTATGTTTAGCCAAACAGCCAGCAGCAACTTGTACAGTATATATACTGATCACTCCCCTCCTACATCTCTTACTTATGCATTCACCTTTCAATCTTACAACTGAGGCAAAATTTAATTCATAAATCTTAACATTTAAGGCAAAGTAAACAAAAACAACCAACAGTCTTGATTTATTTACCTGTGAAATATGAGTTACCTCATACGCATAGTATTACTTAGTGAAAGGCTTGCTGGTCAATAGTCTAAACTATCTGCCTGAGGTCTCAACTGGACAACAAATGTTTTATTACATGACATTAGAAATAAATTTTCATATTTTTTTAAAAGTTTTGACATTAGCCAAGCAAACATACTGGTCATATAGCATAAAAATATAGACTATACAAGTATTTTTATCAAACTATATTCAACACCATCATTTCAGATTGCTGGTCTTGTCAAACTTGAAAAGAAAACTCTGGAAATTGTTTTTTTTTTTTAATTTATTTCTAATGTTCTGTAATAAAACATATGCTCAATACATTTCTATTTTAAAACGCTGAAAATTTAAACACAAGAAAAAAATTCAAAGGACTATTCTGATGAAAAATACTGCACCAACATTACCTAAACTCAAAACCCACTAAATACATGAAGTGTCTCAGGAACTACCTAATTAGCCATACAGTAATACATGCACCAGAAAAATAAGTGAGAGAACTTACAGAGCCGAAAAACAAACTAGTAAACAATTTTAATATTACTTTTGGCCTCTGCGGCTTCAGTAACTTTCAAGTATCAAATTATGCAAAAACACTTCATTATACTGCATTTATCTTTTGGGCTATGAAATTAATAGCCCTTTAATGATTAATATCTGCCTACACACTCATTTCACAATAGCTTTATTCTACACCATCAACATTAACAAATTGCAGAAGCCCATTAACATCAGGGTATTTAGTATATAAACACATTTTCTCCTTCATACACATTTTCATTGGGCTTGGCTATTCAGCTTCTAACTAAACCGTCTGTTTGAGACTGGCTAATTGTTATTTAACTTGTACATTTAAATTCTATATTTAAATACATTGCAATTATATGTTGAAAATTTTGGACAAAAGATTCATAAGAAATCTTCTGAGTTGCTTGAATTTCGTTTCTAGACCTAAACACTTCCACAAAATTTAGCTTTTTTTTCTTTATAGGAAATAATCATTCTATTTAATATCCAACCTGAGATTATGATGTGGGTATGACAAGTTTTAAGGAGGATATAAAAATGAAGTTTCAATTATATTTGCACAATAACTATACAGAAATATGCATATATTTGGAAGGGCTTGCAAAATTTGTGGTGTAGTCTTTATATGAAATGTTCAATTTTTTTCTTAATGCATTTCATTAAAAAAGTTTATAACACTATCCTGCTATATGGAAACCACAAAATTAACAAAATATCAATCACTATGAGATTTTAGGAAGATGAAAAATGAACCAAAGGTTTGTAGACTTAAGTAGATAACTCCTGCTGCTAATGATTTTTTCATAGTCGTGTCCCTTCAACCTTTTCCAGGGGCTTAACAGCTTTAAATATAAGGTTTTATGAAAATGTTTTTAAAAATCAGAAGAGATAATCATTCCAGCGGATAGCCAGACTAATTAAAGGTTAGAGATTCAGATACTAACTGACCTAGATTTGAACTTGACTTAAAGATCATCAAGATTGACATTCTGACCAAGTTTCATTGAGATACTACCATAACTGTGGCCTCTGGAGTGTTAACAAGTTTTACATTTGATTTGACCTGATGACCTAGCCTTTGACCCCCACCTGACTCAGATTTAATCTTGAACTAAAGAAAGATCATCAAGGTTAACATTCTGACAAAGTTTCATTACGGTATGGTCATAAATGTGGCCTCTAAAGTGTTAACTAGCTTTTCCTCTGATTTGACCTAGTGACCCAGGTTTGACCTTGACATAAAGATCATCAAGGTTAACATTCTGACCAAGTTTCATTAAGATATAGTCATAAATGTGGCCTCTAGAGTGTTAACAAGCCTTACCTTTGATTTGACCTGGTGACCTAGTTTCTGATTCCACTTGACCTAGATTTGAACTTGACCTGAAGATCATCAAGATTAACATTCTGACCATGTTTTATGAAGATACAGTCATAAATGTGGCCTCTAGAGTGTTAACAAGCTTTTCCTTTGATTTGACCTGGTGACCTAGTTTTTGACCCCAGATGACCCAATATCGAACTCATCCAAGATTTTATTGAGAGTAACATTCTGACCAAGTTTCATTAAGATTGGGCCAAAATTGTGACCTGTAGAGTGTTAACAGCCAAATTGTTGACGACCCCAACAATGACAATGGACGAACGACAGCGGACACTGGGCGATCACAAAAGCTCACCTTTGAGCACTTTGTAGTCAGGTGAGCTAACAAAAAAAATCACAATTTTTTTTCTCTATATCAAAGAACTTTTAGAAGGCCTTATCAGGCTCCTCTGATTAAACTAAATGCTGAAATCTTCTTGCCTTTGGAGTTAATACAAATCCCACATGGGTGATTTATTATGTTTTAAGATTAATTGATAAGAAAACGCTCCGGGAACAACCTTGAAACTAAGAAACATGTACACCTGTATAACAATTTATTTTGCATTTATAGTCAAGATTCTGTTGCAAACTTTGGAGATTACTGTATACTCATTCATTCTTCAATATATAATAATATTAATAAATGCTTGCAGGTCAGTAGACAGAACTATTACCCAAGATCCAAAGAAACCATGTAACTCACTCAAGATAGTATTAATTTCTAGTCATTATTCTTAGTGGTGACTGGTCTTCATTTTTTAAACAGAACAATCATATCTGTGGCATGCAAGCATATATTCAATGATGCATAATCTTGTAACTATTTATTCATAGGCATACACCATTAACATTAAACACGTAAGAATAATTTAAGAAAAACAAACATACTTCAACGCATTTCTCGTTGTTATAGGACCAACATAAACATGCCTATATTCTAGCAAGCAACATATAACAACACAGAAAAACTTCTGCACATTCAACAGCATCAGATTCTATACACATGAAAATTTCAGAAATAACAAGAGCTGTCAATATTAGTGACAAAAGTCCACGAAGCATGCCAAAACGCAATGCTAAAGTTGTCTGTGCAAAATATGCCAAAATAGTTTTAGATTTTTTAATCAGACAAAAAAAAGCTTTCCAAAAATAATCTTGACCTTAGAGCTAGGGGACTGGGTCATGCGCATGACACAAATTCAACTCATTACAGGGAACATTTGCGCCAAGTAATTTTAAAATCCCTTGATGAATGGCAGAGTTATTGACCGGACAAGAAACCTTGACCTTGGAGCAAGGGGTCTGGGTATTGGGCATGACATGTCATCTCAATATAGGGAACATTTATGCCAAGTAATTTTAAAATCCTTTCATCAATGGCAGTTATGGACCAGACAAGAAACAGACCTGTTAACCTTTAACCTCTTACTGTGACCTTGACCTTAGAGTTAGGGGTCTGGGTCTTGTGCATGACACATCTCATTATGGAGAACATTTATGCAAAGTTATTTCAAAATCCATTAATGGACGGCAGAGTTACAGCCTGGACAAGAATTTGCATGGATGCACGCATGCAGGATGGAGGGACAGCGCGATTTTAATATGCCAATCTCCAGGAGCATAAAAACTTCAATGCAATGGGACAAAGTCTGTATTTCTTCTCTCATAATTATCTTATATTCACCATCTTAATAAGTTTATATTAAAACATTTTCTTGTACAAAGTATTCATATCTGTGATGCTGAATATATCATAGATTGTAAGGCTAATAATATAATGTTATTAACTAAATGATTTCATATTGGCCATGTTATGTGTCTGAGGTTGGTCGTATTGGCCCTAGGCTAGATCAGTAGGAATGGACTGAAACTTCATAAACTTATTTTCTTTGTGATAATCTGAAATGCACTGCAACAACTGCGTAATTCTATTTGCTTCTTGATGAAGATATACCCCTTTTTTACTTTTCCTATTCATATATTACTTTATTTTAGTGATGAGACTTTTGAACCGCCAAGTCTTGTTGTTCTCAGACAGTTCTTGGGTTAAACACTGCACTGGCCCCCTCAATTTCACCAATCAAAATGCTTGAATTCAGTGTAAGCCCTGTTTTTCTTTTCATACTGGCCATGTTTTTTATAATTGGCTCTGATTTTCTCATATTGGCTCAATCTAGTGTCATATGATAGACACATTTTACTAGCTTACATTGTATTTCATATGACTGAGCTGATTATTAAAGTAATAAATTATAATGCTGATTAACAAATTTTACATAATGATAGCAACCATTAACAGACAAATATCTCCATATATCCATTTACAATGCCAATACCATCCCCACACCTCCCACCCCACAAAGTCCCTAACACACATACACACAGATTCAAACATCTTGCTCTGTTCCCATCTTAACATTCAACATATAAAGATCATTAATCATTCCCTCACACATTCTGTAAATATATCTATTTCAAATTGTCCAAATAAATGAAGAAATATAGTTACTATATATACTGACCATCTGCACCTTCATTTCAAGACCGGTCACATCTTAAAGTACCATGTCACACTGTATTACAGTCAATTCCACATTTAAGTTAGCAACCATACCACAATGTATTACTGTCAATCCAAGAATGTTCATGTAATTACACATATAAAAACTCTTCAAACAAGTGTTATCTTTATTTATTCTTCATAAAATTTAACATTCATAGAAACTTTGCTACTCTATATAAATTGTACTATTCCCCTGTACACAATATTATATATTGAATATTTCCGCTTTAACTTTTCACAAAATGTTTAATCACACTGAACTCTGTTAACCTCCATTACTTTATACACCATTAAATCTGCTGGTGAAAGAGCAAAATGCACCAAATATCCAAATAAATATCACCTTAATCTATACTTTGAAGAAAAAAATTGTGAATGATAAATTTCACTCCTATTTTTATATCAAATAAATACTTTTTTATCTGGCACCACCACAGGAAACGAGAATTTTTATGCCAGTGTTAAAATCTAAAAACAGGAGTTATTTCTCAATCCTCACTGCCAGTTATATCCAGGCTCAGGTATCTACTGATATATCCCAAATTTATCTCAGTCTTATCTCTTTCAGAATACTAAAATATCCTCAATTTATTTTTTTTTCAGTCTACAGACTGTGTTTAAAATTACTCCAAAACTACTGAAATTTTGACTGGTTCATTAAACTGTATAAATTGAAAAAAAAAAAAGATAAAAATATTCACAATAAGATGTTTCTCTTAATCTAATCTTAGATAACTGCATTGTTTAAATGCACTCACTTATCCCCTGGTCAAGAATTTTAATAAAGCAATTTATTATCTCTGTTTGTGAGATAAATATTAACATTTCAACAATGATAATAAGCATGATTATTTTCATTTGCAAAAAAAAGATCTTTTTTTTTCAGTAACAAAGGAAAAGAGAATTTTGTTTAAAGACTTGACCATGATGAGCGTAATGAGTACTGACATCTCTATTTCCTTCAAGATTATATCATATGTAATCATGATATTGACAGGTGATCAACCCTGTACCCTGTACCTGTCAAACAGCTGTTTGGATATATACTGGGATGGTACTTCAAATTTAAAGAGGCTTTCCCAAAGATGTATTTTAAAAGAATTTTTCAAAATGAATTATGTTTAATATGACTGAAGTGAGTGTGTGAATCAGCTTCATGCAAAACTATTTCTGGACATATTCCTATAGAACTACATTTTGTATTATTTGATCCACCAAAATGGGTAACAAGGATTTCCAGGAATTTCGGTTTGAATAATTGTAAAGCTCTCTAATGAGCCAAGTTGGGGATAGTGTTATTCAAGAACACTTTTGAATTATTAATTTTTAAGATATCTTCAATGGTGTCAATTTTAGGGCCAAAAAAAGGTAGAAGTTCCCAAAAGACGTTAAATTCAGTCTAAAATACGTATGTACCCCTAAATACCAAAGAACAACATCAGAAGAATGTATTATTCTTCGCTTTAAAATCAAAACATTTTCAATTTTTTTTCTACCAAAGAATGAAACCCTAAAAACAATCTATACATAGCACTGCCACTTTTTTTTATTCTTTAGATGCATTATGATAATAAATATTCAATACACAGGAAGAGAGATGTGTATCTCAATAAAATCATGTATATTACAGGTAAATAATACATGCTGTATCTTTGTTAGAGCTTCACCAGATGTTTATTAATATTCTTGTTAAGTGCACCATTACTTTCCCTTCTTCATTTCGAATCAAGAAGCATCTCAACACATTTACAATTTTGAGTTTGATATAAAATGCATGCAAAACATAACATTTAATTTTATTCAGGATGAGCTTACTGGTTGTCAATGATCTGTGAAGATAGTGAAGAAAAGCAACATTATACCCCACTCCTCAATTCTAGGGTACATGTATTAAACCCCCACCCTCCAACTTGGGGAAAAAAGTCGCCTTAGGAGTAGGACTTCCCATTTTTTGCTCAAATTTCACAATTTTTATGCATCTGTGATAATTTCTATGGTTGGTTATCATAACGCTCTATATCATAATATTTGAATCTGTACTGCAGTACATACTGCGATATTTTTTCGATCTTGGCGGACACTGCATCTTACTATAATAACCTTCTTTCCAAGTTGTTACCAGGTGAAAGTATAGTGTGGTTTTTAAATTGCTCTTTTTCTCTTATACTTATATTCTGACTTCATCAGTCTTGGCTCTGATTATCTAATGTCTTGAGAAGAAAGGAGTTATAATTATACAAAATTTGATAACAAAACGTAGGGTCTGAACACAGACTAGCGAAAGTTATCTTGCTACTTTTCAATAATGTTAGAAAAAGAAACATAAAATCAGCAAATTATCATTATCCAGCTATTATAGAATGATGTCAACATTTCTATATTTTGTTGAAATAACATACTTCTTAATTTTATCATATTCTCACAATAATGTCCAAAATAAAGAGGCAAAGATGACTAGCATAATGTTATGTACTGGAATCAATCTATACTGGTAAAAAATACCATGCATTACTGCTACCATTAATTACATATGAGCCGTGCCATGGGAAAACCAACATAGTGGCTTTGCGACCAGCATGGATCCAGACCAGCCTGCGCATCCGCGCAGTCTGGTCAGGATCCATGCTGTTCGCTAACAGTTTCTCCAATTCCAATAGGCTTTAAAAGCGAACAGCATGGAGCCTGACCAGACTGCACGGATGCGCAGGCTGGTCTGGATCCATGCTGGTCGCAAAACCATTATGTTGGTTTTCTCATGGCACGGCTCATATGTGTATGTATAATCAGACTGCTGATGCATAACTAGAACAATTTTTAATGCTTGTAAAGAAATGCTTAAAAAGAGAGTACAAATGGGTTTATACTAGTGCACTTATTATGGTCAGTACATTAGAAGAGAGCAAGGTCAGTGATCGTTGAAACACTCATCAGCAATCTTATCTGGCATTTTCAACAATGATACAAATATATTCCATGAATGAAAATAAATTTATATCAAAACAATGTCAGATATCATCCAGTAGGGCGTTCACATCAGTGCAACTATTCTATACAGGTACTGGACAATCAATAACAAACTATAATAATTCTTATCCTTTCAAGTTTGTACTTTTCATTTAATTCACATATGACCAGTTTTTTATGAATATAACAAGGATTTCATTTATACCTTTGAAAACTATGTACATAAACAAAATTTTGAACTGGCCATTTTTACTGCAGCTATGGTCTTTTTTTATGTTTTTCACAATGAGCTTAGTACTGTGCATGAAATCTAGACTAACTCCTTGACTAAATGATATATTTTTCAGTTAAAATATAATCATTCACCTGAATGGAGGCAGTCTATATACATTTCCATATGAATTCTCTGAACAGACTGGTTTCTAACTCCTATGAAATTACATTCAAGAATTTTTTTGGCAAAATGTTTTTATTATCAGCCTAGTGGCTAGTCTACTATCATGAAGTCTTCACATTCCCATTCTACTATTCAGACTTTTACTGCAGTTATGGCCTTTTCTATTATCTTCATAATTATACTGTATTAGGTTAGCGCCTAATACAGTGCCTAAATAATTAAGATAAGTTTATACAGTATTCAAAATAATGAAGCTACGGGTACTGTCCACCTTTTAATTGCCTAACAACATGTCGTCTGCTTGGCGCAAAAAGTAGTCTAACTGACATTTTGAAAAACGTTCAGGAGAAGCAAAAAACTGATTTTTTCTTTTGTCGATAATCTTTTAAATATCTACCTATTTAATTAAAAAAGGGTATAATATGCTCATACTTTTAATATTTTTTGGCAATTGTCATAACATAGAGCATAAATAATAAATTAAAGTATAATGCAGTTACACTCGTTATGTGCTGAAATTTTTTAACGCAAAAACTCAGTTAAGTGCACTTAACCAAGTTTATGCATTCAACATTTTTGATTTGGGAGCAATATTCTGTATTAAGTTCTGGAAATACAATTTTTAATATTTTCCTGATGGCATTGTTATAATTTAATTTTGACAATTTTTAAAGTTCAAACCTTACTTTTGTACTTGTTTCTTTTGCAATGTTTGCTTGAATGTGTACTAGAATAGCAATACTATTGCAATAATTTAATTTAAGTTTTATTTACAATACAACAGCAATGAAAATGTAGTGAAAATGATATTTTATACATGTGAATAAACAATTTTTAATAACAAATTTTATATTAATTTGTAAGCAGTTTCAGAATTAATAAATATTAAAACACAAGAAAAAAGTTAAGACAGTCACACAATAATACAGACTGTCCTTTTTACACATGATTGTTTTCATTCTCTTAACTAATTACGGTGATTAATTCATTACCAACTTTAACAACTTATTCCATTGTTGAATTCTATGTCATATGAAGCAGAATTAAGTGAAGCAAGTCAGCAAATTCACATATTCCTTTTTATTTACCCATCACCAAGTAAATCTGATCAACCAAGACCGCCTGCACTCACATAAGCGCAAACAACTTTAGTGTGAAATCGACATGGTCATAGAACAACCAAATGTGATTCTCGAAAATGTAGTACAGTATAGTTTATTCATGGGGTAACATTTTGCAGAAGCCCTGGTAGGGCGGTGAATAATATTCCTCTTACAGAGCCCCAACAAATCTTTATACTTGTCGGGTAATAACTTTGGGTGAAATTCTTCATTACACAAGTACTTCGGTTTAGGCAGTTTAGCTTTTGTTTGTGGTTTAACGCCGTTTTTCAACAGTATTTCAGTTATGTAATGGCGGGCAGTTAACCTAACCAGTATTCCTGGATTCTGTACCAGTACAAACCTGTTCTCTGCAAGTAACTGCCAACTCCCCCACATGAAAAATCAGAGGTGGAAGACGAATGTTTCCAGACAAAATGTCTTTTATCAAATCGACACGGAGAACATACGCCCCCGCAAGGATCGAACTTGCAACCCCGCGATCCTTAGACCAACGCCATCCCTACTGAGCTAAGCAGGCGGGCTGTTTAGCTTTTGTACTTGGATACGACTTGACCACATGTTCATCACCATCAAAGTCATATTTTATTACACAACACTGTCTGGCTTTCCAAAATCTAGGTCTATCAATGTATATGCATCCATTTTATTTTTTCCTCATTTGTGTCTATATCAAGATTTTTAATTTTGGAAGCAATCTGTTTAAAGTCCAGGAAATCATTTAATGTCATTGCAGTAACATATAGTATGTTTTCCTTCTACGAGCCATTTGAACAGTGGTTGCAAATTGAGAAGTAGTGTATAGAGAAATAGTTTTGTTGAATGAACTGAGTCATTCAGTTTTGGATGTGGCCACGTTCTAAAATTTTGTGTGTAAGCTTTAGAAATCTAACATGTTTCAGACTGTACCACAACATAGCAAATAAAATCTGTTTCAGCTCTGGCCAGTGCATATCACCTATACTGTAAACAGTCAAATTGTAATTGTTTAATTTTCTTGACTGAAATGATTTCAGAAGGGGAACTACCTGTTGTAGGTCAAAGCAAGCTGTAATATGTTCAGTATTAGATTCCGACAGTAATTTTGTCACAATTTTTATGTTCTCTGGCTAAAACGTTATTTTTTTAAATGAAGTTCATACTGCTCTTTATCCCTACCTCTTTTCTGTGAAAAACAAATGTCACACTGGTCTTTAAAGGTTTTTTTAAAATGATATATTAAATTTTGTATTAAAGATATACCTGTATGTACAGATAGACTTGGGAACAAGGTTCTTATCCTGGCATTTTTTAGCATAAACATACATTTTTGTGAGGTTTAAATTAGTCTCAAGATATTCTTTTGTTGATGTTTTTAATCAGTAATGTGACTAAACCCTAGGAAAACTGTTTATACCCTCGAATATCAGTTAAAATTACTCGGGGCATTTTATTTGGCCATTTTGCATGCTTGCCACATGAATCTGCCCTGATAATTCCACCAGTACATTTTTTTTCTAATGCTGAGGATATTACGACTCATGTAATATCAGGTGTATCTAAGTAAAATTGTTTGCAATCTTGCTCTTATATTTTCTTTTGTACTGAAAATATACCCCCTTGAATGTTTTCACTTACTATATATTACTTTTATTAATAATCTTTTTTCTATGGATTTTATTGAGTGTGTGCAATGAATTCTTTCTGTTTCTCATAACTCCACGTTCCACAAAAAATTTGAAAATTGTTTTCTCTTTCTGTGTGGGAAATGTTTGTGTGGCATATGGGTTTTACACCCAGCTCCACAACCCCTCTTCAAAATTTTACTTCATTTCATTTTCCCAATTGTGGTAAAATAGTTTTTATCAGAGTTTTCTTTCAACTTAATTTTATTGCTTTTAATGACAATTTGTTTCCATGAATTTTCATCACATTTGTGCTTATGTGATTTTCGAGGTTTATCATTTTTGTCCTGTTCATTATGATTAGGGGAAGAATATGAATTTGCTGGACTGTTTTCAATGTCACTAAATTGTTCCTAAATAATTATTGTAAATGTATTTTCTGCATATAGTACACTTATTACACCAACTATTTAAAAAAAGAATATTTATTTAAATGCAAAAAGTAGACTATGACATTGTGCACTTAGTCTATTTTTTGCATTAACAACTTTCAATAACTATATCAAGAAATAAAAGCAAAAACTATACTATGTACAGTATAGTTTTTGCACTTATCAAAATGGTATATGTAGTTAGCGATCTTTCTTATTTTTCAAAAAGAATACTTTAAGACGTGAAATTTACGACAAAACTTATTCAGAATAATGAAATGGGATATTTATTAGTCAAAATTGCCAAAAAGTCAATTTCGATAAAAATGTCAGTTAGGTGACTTTTTGCGCCAAGCAGACGATGTGTTTGCCTAACCAACACTATTTGTCACTGAATTATTTAACAATGATTCTCTTACTGATTCCAACAAGAGTCCAATATGGGCATAAGTTGCTCATCTGAGGTGGGCATTGACATTTAATCTTGCTTCTGACCAAGTCTGGTGAACACACTTTAAGCAGTTAAATAAAAATTATTAAAAGGTTTTTATTTGCCATGAGAGCCCCACAATGCATAACCTTTAAAACAAACTTGAGAGATGGTCCAAAAGCAGATCCATTTGAATAAATGTGTGCAATGATCCTTTGTAATCATGCAGTTCAGGTTTTCCCTTGCAATCCCTACTATTCTTGTTTAACAAACATGCATTCAAACACTGAGATACCTAAATCCTCTGCAACAATGTAACTATGCTCAGATACCTGATATCTCTATCAGCAAGTCTGATGTTGTAAAACTTCCAACAAAGCTGCAGGGCCAGATCAGATCTTACCTTGCGTGCTAAAGGAGATACAGCATGAAACTGCAGACAACACAATAGACATGGGTATTGGCATACGGATCATAATTTTTGGCGTATTTTACGCTGGGATGCCACTTAATGGAAGCCCTGGAGCTAATTATATATATATATAAAGTATTTACAAGAAAACGTAATATAACCAGGGGTTCCACTAGACCTGTAAACCCAAGAGTCCCAGGACCCTTGGGTCCAAAATACAGGTGTCCTGCCCCATATGTTGATATTATTGTCTAAATTTTTTTATATAGTAATACACAGCTGGTTATACAATAATATTAACCAAAAGTTGTTTTTATTAATATTTATTTCATAATAAACATTATAGGGCTTTTCCAGTTTTAAGTAATAAACTATTACAAGAATGGTGGGTGGGGTTTGATGTCTTTGCAAGTTTTATTATCAAAAATGCTTCAAAATATAAGCTGCTTTTGCAACAGTTGTCATATTTTTCTTAACTGCAAACTATTTATTGACTATTTATTAAGATTGCACAAGAAAATATCGCTTGAAAGGACAGATATGTCCGAATACCACGGTCGCAAAAACAGGTGATAAATATGGAAAACGAAAGTTAAGACTTAAATTCCTGATAAAATATGTGTTTTAATTTATTTTCTTTCATCGTAACTATTCAAAACTTAAAATATCTACTTTTTAAAGCATTTTCACCTCAAAACTAAGACTCGTAACAATAAAAAAATGCTATATATCATAACGGCCGACTGCGTTTATAAAATCGTATCAAGCACAAAAATAATGATTATAATTATCCAGTTTGTTACTGAGTAATCTAATTACTGTCAATTGACTGCCTAAATTGTTGCAAATTGGCTCCCCTCCTTTCAAAAACAGACGTTGTTTATATTTACACAGATTATCGATATTTCACAACTTTTTGTCCAAAGACATAGCTTTGGGTCATTTTCGCCAATTAGAAACTGGAAAGTTACTGCTGTCAATAGACAAATCCTGCCTTGCGATCGCCTTAACTCCGCCTTCCATTACCTTATTGCTTACGTAACGCATATCATTATTAGTATATGTGTGCTTTCAGTGACTGCGAGTGTTTTTTTAGAATACACAAGTTAATTGCGGACAAAGTTTTATTGTAGGAAATGAATGACAAGAAAAAAAGGATTATCAAAGGAAATGCCCCCAGGTCCCGAGAGACTTGGTTACCTGCCCCTAGTGACTTCTATATTAATATAAATCATACCAGCTTTACAAAGCACCCTTTTCATGATAAACATGTTCAAAGTGCTTTACATAGCGCAAAGGCTGCCATTCAGGGCACCAAATTTATTGGCTTCAAAATATTGGCCTGGGCATACTATTTCAGTGCTTCAGCTTTGGGTTTCTTTTATAAAAAGTTGTGCAAGATTGAAGTATTGTATTGAAACTCTCGGGTCCGCGACTTTGTGATATTTACCTTACTTTTTATAAGTTGCTTTTTGTCAAACTTCAATTCTTAATAACTTTTTTATTTTTAAAGATATTTTGAAAACTTAAACAGTGAAAATTGAAAAAACAGCTGTGGTTGCTATTTTATTTGTTCTGCAATTGGTAATTTACGACCCTTTTTCCACTTTTACCGGAAGCGGTACCATCCCTCAAGTCAGAAAAATATCCCTGACTGGAAAATGGTTTTGTTAATTGATACCAAACACAGGGGGAAAAATGCCAGCCCTGCTTGTACTCAATATAGTCAAAATAATTTGACAAAACTTCAAAGAACCAAAATAATGGAGGATAAATCACAGTAGCCTAAATGTACATGATTGTACAGTTATTGGTTTGATCACTAACGCATACTGGCTTGTAGACCTAGTAAACTGAATTTATGGCTAATTCGTGACATAATCGACATCTAAACCTATAGTCATGTAAAAGCATCAGCAGCAATGAAAATCATCAGAAATTTCCTCCACTATTTTGGTCTTTCAAGTGTTTGACTCAAGCGAGGATATTGCCCATATAATGAAAAAATTATCTTAATAATACTTAGGATTGTGCCAAATTTGTTGGACTAAGATGAAATATAAAACAGACTCTTTAACTACTGATGGAAAACATTTCAGGTTTCCCTGAATAGAGAAAACTTAAATGTATGTTATGCACTGAAGAATATATATGAAATACAGGGCTGTGGAAATCCCAATATTTTTCACTTGACTTAAGTATCAAGATATAAAAATCCACTTGCCAGCACTCAAAATTCACCTGTCTGGATTTTCAACATTAAAACCTGCATCAAACTGCCAATAATTCTTCATTTCGGACAAGTGTTTTTATGATCTACAGGTAGAAACAAAAGTAAACTTAATAACAGTGTATAATTTACTGTAACTGTGACAAAAACAACACTTCTTTTGCCTAAATACAAGGCTGAAGTCGCATCCGTGAGGCCTGGGAGCCTTCAACAGATTCAGTTTAACAAAAACGCCATGCCCAGACATTGTCCTTATGAAGTCAGCTTTATTCCGAAAATCAAGACTCTTGAAACGATCCAACTCGTTTTGAATTGTACTCGCAATCTCTGTGGTTTTGATTTTTGTTTTTACCTGACTACTGACTCCCGTTTTTATCGGCAACCAAAGTTCTAACAATGTATTTGTCCAAAAGTTTGCGAGAATTGTTAACTAGTGTTTTATCTAGCACTATTGAGCCTGGCGTGTTAAGCCCCACCCACTTGCCATAAATGTGCCATAACCACCACCCGAAACCCTAAAAATGCCATTTTTTCTCTCCGCCCACCGGTTAATTGCCGACATTAGCATTATTATACTGATAAAATTGTTATTGAAAGATGTTGTGAAAATGGTCCAAAATGTAGGAAATCGCGCGATCGATTTTAAAATTTTCTGGTGGAGCATGCCCACATACGCCCCCGGCCAGGGTTTTCCTTGACGCATATTTTTGTGCATTTTTCCACACTGATTTTCAAAATGACCCTCAAAATAATTATGAACGCGTCATTGGTGGCGTAACTCAACTACCGGCTGAAATTACGACGATGCGAATTTTCGTACCAAATAATGTCGGTAAGTACCGATTCGCGCGGAAGTACGAAATAAAAAAGGTAGACTGCGTTCTAGGTTTAATTTTCGACTAGACATTGACATCTCTGTATACGGTAAACCATTCAACAAAAATGGCGCATCAACAAACGATGACGTTTTTCTTATCATCTGCACACGAGGAAAACCCTGTTGAAACTGCCTGGTATCAACACATGTCAAAACGATCCTTTCGTACTGGGCTGCGAAAATTTTCGCAACACTACTTACTCGTCATCAAAGTTCCCTCAGTCACAATGCACTCAGAGTTGAAATTAAAACAGTGTGAAAAGTTTAATTTGTAGATGTACATGTATTTTTTTTTGTTCTCAACAGTGCACTGCAAGTTAACTTACAAAAACACAGTGTCTTCTATTGGATTTTTGTATACAGATTTCACTACCATTTTATTCATTTTTTTGTAACTTAAAAAAATGACCTCTTGAAATTGAAAATGACCCCCAAAGTCAAACATGAAGGGTCATAATGACCCCCTATCAAAATTTCCAAGGGAAAACCGTGCCTAGCCCAGGCCCTCAATCTTCAGCATCCAGCCCTTTTTCAAGTCTAGATACAACACTAGTTAACGTTTCCGATTTCTATTGGTAGAGTTACCATGTGCAAAAGCACGCAAGACCAAGTGCCAATTAGATCGGGGAAAAAGATGCTAAATCAGATATGATTATTTTATCACCTTCGTAAACTTAAGGCAACAGCGTTACTATTATTCTCCCATTGCTGCCGGCGACTAAAGTTCTAACAACATATTTGTGCAAAAGTTTGCGAGAATTGTTAACGTTTCTGATTTCTATCTGTAGAGATACTGTGTGCAAAAGCACGTACGCAAGATCAAGACCAAGAGCCAATCAGAACACATAGGAATTCCACACCCCTAAAATACATTTAGATTTGCATAGTATAAACATAAAAATTTTACTGGAAAATAATTTTTATGGCATATTGATCACCGAACTGTTTATCCAAGAAACTAAAAGGTTTGGCAAGTACCTGGCTCTCTTGTCTGTTTAGTTCCATAATTTCAACATTATTTAAAATGTTGGTTTGTCTAACAGACAAAACTCAACGAAACTGAGCGAAATTTGCATCTTTTCATGAAAAATAAGTATTCAGCCTACTTCCGGTTAGCCATTTTTTATTCGTCTAACTCCGTTTCTGTCCGTGATTTTCCGTACAAGGTCAGAAGCAACTAAAACAACCGAGGATCTCTGTGTGATTAGTGCTATTGACCGATATAATAGTTTAACACTAAATTTTGCCATACTAAAGTCAAACGTTCAAGAAACAATCTAGTGTCAAGAAAAAATAGAGGATACAACATGAGTATCTTGTTAAATATGACGTTAAACAAAGATTATATTGTGTATTAAACGACTTGAATAAAGTAATAATTTCGAGGCTCTGAATACACTGCTATGATAAAGTTTATTTATTGCATTAGCCGTACACATGAAATCAGGCATGTGCTTTCAACTGATGAGATACAGAAGTCGAGAAATGTATTTCAGACTGTGAGAGAGTCAATCCGAACATTTGTTTTAATTTCTGCATGGCTCCTCCCACTAATTTAAATAACTAAAATTCGGATAAGAGTCCCGTGTATGGTCAATTAAGATAAGCTATCAGAGAACCTTCTGGAATTGAACCGTCTTCTGCACCTAAAATTAGTAACAGTCTTCCCCATAAACTTTCATAAAATACGTGATATTGTTTTATTTTGTTTTTGTTTTCGTTTTGTTGTTTTTTTAACAAGGAGACTGTATATATACACTCCTTTGGATTATGGTTTACGACAGTACCCCTTTCTGCATTGTCAATGGAGTCGATGTGCCTTCCAAGATGAGATCCCCCACATTTTAACCAACAACGGTGTAATCGTCAAATGTATCGTCTGACATAGAAGAAAGACGTCTTGCAGCGAGAAATATTTTATAAGCTTATATTACATAGACTTATATAGGAAAAACTTCTTTTCTGAAATAATACTGCCCTGAACTAAGATATTTTGTATTTAGAATAGTGTTCCTCCACCAAGTATGTTCAAGTCATGCCCGCAGGGTCAAAATTGGCACCGCCGTGGAGTTCACTTGTTTTACATTATTACAAGACTTATGTAGAAGTATGTTTTTAAACTCTTCTTTTCTAAAACCATAATGCCCAGCGTTTAGACCCTTGACGTGTAGCATTGTGTAGTCGTCCTCTACCAATTTTGTTTAAACTTTGTCCCTGTGGTCAAAACTGGCCAGTCATGGGGTTGACTTATTTTACATAGACTTATTGAAAATCTTTTCTAAAACCGTAGTGTTCTGAGCTTAGATATTTGGCATGTATCATTATATGGTTAATCTGGGTTTTGGCTAAGATATGTTTTGAATTTTGTGACTATTTCCAAAAGATAACAGGTAAGGGTAGATTTCTCGGAAGCACAGAGCACCACAAACAGAGTCTCAGAGCCACGCATTTGGAAAGTAAGCCCACAACAAAAAGGAGTTGTAACGGAAAAATATTACAGACGGGTTGCTTCAAAACTCCAACAAGTACATTTCAATGCAAAGTATAGACAGAGGGGAAGGAAGGGGTAAGGGGTGGAAAGGGGGAGAGGATTGAAGGGGAAAGTAGAATAAGGATGAATATACAAAGGGAATGCTACGTTCCTTAATCACAGTTACACTAGAACGTAAACCACAGTAGCGCAGACATTCATGTACCAAAAACAAACACACACACATACACGCACGCTCAACTAACTAACACAGATTAACAGACAAGTAAGATATAACAACACTGTAGGGCACCGCCTAAGACACACAGACGCACAGGTACTCAAAAGCACACATATAAGCAGGAAAAAAAACAACAATCGGGCACCGCCTTAGGATTCCGGCAGCCAAAATTAAGGTGGGCACGAGAACTTACTCATAGTAAAGGGGCATGTTTTCTTTTTGTCTTTTTTTTCTCTATTCTCCAAAACATGTTTGCCTAATAGGTAGTCGTACACTAAACATCGCAAGACAAACTTTCAAGGAGCTGTATTAATATAAGCCTCTATAGGCTTGTTATCAGGGCTGTTATCAGGCTGTTATATCAGGGCTGTTATATTTCGATCTTCTTAGATCGTTCAGCACGACTTTTATGTCGTGTTATTGGTACTATTTGGTTTCTCAGCATGAACATTTCGGCCTGGGTGGTTCCAATACCCCCGCTTTCATAGCCTTGGGTACTGTATAATCACCCCTTGGATATGGTGCCTGCTTTTTAATTTTGTCTTTTGACAGTTCCTGTGATATGCAGGTTCCATAACCTCAGATCTCCTTTCTAAATTCCAATCTGTTTAGTTCTCCCCATTGTTTTCTCGTTTGGGGCAAACCCATTATTTTATCTGGGGACCAAACGCCGCTTTTCATGGAACTACACGCCGCAACACGTGTATAATTGAAGGTTCCATGTGCACCGCCGTTTCAAAACATCTGCGGATGTTTTTAAATTGCTTTTTGTACTTTTAGCATGTGTAAATGTTGAGTTCTGCTCAACCGGCGGCTAGAGGGCGTGGACGGTAGCGTGCATTTCCACTACCGTCCAAGAACAGGCTCAATCAATCCGAGCCTGCAACATTTTCGTTTTTATCGTGTTGAGCGATCTGTGAAGTTTCCATGTTTTCTATTTTGTTTACATATCCTTAAGACTAGAAACCTATGTTCATGGTATTATTTATTGCTATACAAAACTGTTTGACTTTGTGTATAATTTATAATGAAAATAAATATTGTTTAAACTAAAGGGGGAGGAGATGCCAAAACAAGGGAGCGAAATTGCAAGGTGAAAGGATGGGGGCGATAGGGGGAGTGAGGAGTAAGAGGAAAGAAATGCTAACAACAAACTAGACAACATACGTAACACAGAATATAAAACAGACAAAAAACAAATTGAAAATAGTAGCACCGCCTTGGAACGGTCAGTAACCTATAAAAGAAACTGGGGGTTTAAACGCGTTTAAGGCATGCCAACCTCGCACTTACCCTATTTTCAACAAGTTAGACAACACAATGTACATAAAATCCCTACTGAGAAAGGCTCTAATAGTAGCGAAAAAAATACCAGATTATATTAAGTAAAACATAAAGTTAAGGTAAATCTAAGGTATAATTTCACCAATGTACTCAACAACTTGTCTGAAGTCAGAGCACCAAGAGCCTAACTTTTAAGTCTTAACTGTTTTGCACTGTTTTGAGGACAGCGGATAAGAGGTCACCTTATTACGCAACCTTTTGTGTAAGTTTCAAGTTGACTGGATTGACATTGATGTGCAAAAACATATTACATATTTTCCCCCGACTCAGAACATTGTCGTAATATTTTTAACTTCAGTATGTTGTAAATATATATACAGTTTGAGCATATGACATAGGGTAGTTTTAGAGTACTCTTGAAAAATGTCTATTTGTTAACTAGATCTGAACAATGGAAATGATTAATTCAAAAAGATTTTCAGATATTTTTTCAGGATAGAAATTTCACAGTCATGCCAAGGATATGTTTTTACTTCTATTGAATTTTGTACATGTTTAGAAGTCTTTTTCTCTTGTAATCCTTTAAAATAGCACTTAGACGACCTGATTTTGTCGGCGATATTTGATTGTTTTGGTAGATATTGTATCATTTCTTTGTCAATTCTTTGATACTTTAAATTTGAAATATACTGATGTAGTTTTTCCTCTAGTTTTTGTTAATGTAATTGGTTTTTATGACATTTTTGCATTTGTTGAGAAAAGTCTTGCGTATTTGGGAAAATGTCAAAATGACTAAACAGATTACAGCATTTTTGTGCTTTTCTATAAATATGGGCTTATCAGTTGTTTATTTATTTATAATATTTGTTTTTTGCTTTTCTAGGTTACACTTTGGACTTTTTTTCTAGTTTACACCTTGGACTTAACACGTGTTTGTGGAATGAAAATTATGTTCTAAACTTTGGACGTGTGTGCGTGTGTGTGTATGTGCGTGCGTGCGTGCGTGCGTACGTGTGTTTGTGTGTGTGTGTGTTTTTTATGCTAAACTTTAATTGGAAGAGTCATATGCAGATTGTGGAATTTACTGACAAATACTGACACATATTTTTAGGTAAAGGAAATTTCATTATTTATTTTTTATTGTAGTTTATTGATACATATTAGGACTTAGTATATATAAAAGCGTGTATATGAGTGAACTTTAGATTTTAATATATTTCTAAAACTGGACTTATTCTTGTGTCTTAACTTAACATGTGTTGACTTTTCTTATAATGAAAGTGGTGTGGTACTAATTAAATTTATTATTGCAGCACTTAGCATGATAAGAACTTTGAAATAACCCAGAAAGTGGTTTTGTGTGGAATCCTGTACTTTTTTCTTTGAAATGAAAAGCCAATGGTGTCGGTCATCCTGAGCATTTAACACAGGCACCAGAGCGAATAAGATACTTGCGAGAGAAAAAAACAAAAGACAAATATCAAACAGGGAATGCCACGCACCAAAATCGCAGCCTCCTCAAAACGAAACCCACAGCACGCAGACGCGTGCACCACACACACACACACACACACACACACACAGCCAACACATTAGGACAAAACGAACAAACAAAGGAACACACACACACACACACACACACACACACACACACACACACACAAAGCCAACACATCAGGACAAAACGAACAAACAAAGGAACACAGTGGGGCACCGCCTTGGAACGGTCAGTGGCAAAAACACCACTGGGGAGCTTAAACCGGTTTATGGTGCGCACCCAACCTCACTCTTACCCCCACCATGTTCCAAAGACACGAGACAGTGTAAATAAAAGTAATCCCCTCCAGGTGAATCTCTTACACACGTAATGGAAACAAAAAGGCATGGCATGTAAAACACAAAAATGCTCGTGTATAAATATATAAAAAGCAAACCTTAAGAACCAAAAACGTATGTACTCAATGCCTTTTCAGAAGACAGAGCAACAAGAGAAACACCCTTAAGGGCCCGACGAAACAGGCCAGAAGACAAATATCAAAACAGTTCAGTCAAAGTTTCATGAAGATACAGTCATAAATGTGGCCTCAAAAGTGTTAACAAGCTTTTCATTTGATTTGATCTAGTGACCTAGTTTTTGACCCCATCTGACCCAGATTTTAATGTGACTATAGATCACCAAGATTAACATTCTGACGAAATTTCATTAAGATATGGTCATAAATGTGGCCTCTACAGTGTTAACTAGCTTTTCTTTTGATTTGACCTGGTGAACTAGTTTTTAATCCTACATGACCCAGATTCAAACTAGATCTTGAAATTATCAAGATTAATATTCTGACCATGATACAGTCATAAATGTGGCCTCTACAGTGTTAACAAGCTTTTCCTCTATTTTGACCTGGTGACCTAGTTTTTGACCCCGGATGAACCAATATCGAACTCGTCCAAGATTTTATCGAGGGTAACATTCTGACCAAGTTTCATGAAGATTGGGCCAAACTTGTGACCTGTAGAGTGTTAACAAGCATTTCCTTTGATTTGACCTGGTGACCTAGTTTTTGATCCTACATGACCCAGATTCAAACTAGACCTTGAAATTATCAAGATTAATATTCTGACCACGTTTCATGAAGATACATTATAAATGTGGCCTCTACTGTGTTAACAAGCTTTTCCTCTGATTTGACCTGGTGACCTAGTTTTTCACCCCAGATGACCCAATATCGAACTCATCCAAGATTTTATTGAGAGTAACATTCTGACTAAATTATATTTAAGCTACTCGTTGACACGTTTTTCTGTTAAGCCCGCGGTAAACTGAATTCTTCCAATGAGACTTGAGAGCAGCTGGGTTTACGGCATTCGAATAGTGGTGGTATTTGTGGCAACAGTTGATTAAAATATGAACATTGTGTAGTGTTCCTCTACCAAGTTTATTCATGCCCGTAGGGTCAGAATTGCACTCCATCCTCTAGGATTGACTTGTTTTACAAAGTCCTATATAGAAACTGTTTTATAAATCTTCTTTTCTAAACCCGTAATACCATGAGCTTAGATATTTGACATGTAGCATAGTACAGTGGTCCTCTACCAAGGTTAACCGGAAATACAGGCTTGTTTGCTTGGTAATTGATAAAGAAACAAGTCGTTTATATGTTTTTGTTTTCAATACGACTTACTATTAACACTCTAAGTACATGTTTAATGTATTGCTTTCAGAGTGAACTTTGAACACAGTTACTTCGATTTATCGGATTCAAACAATTAACATATACATGTACTCATTTGCAATGGCTTTTTATCCACGGTCATGAGTATCAGATGATCTGGAAAGAAAAATGATATGGTCAGATTAATACAACAAAACCGTCTCATCAAAATCAAACAAAAAAGAAAACAAGAGAGCCCTGAAGGCCCTGTATCGCTCACTTGACCTAGTTCATACCCCAGATAACCTAGAAAATCATTTGCACTTTTTTACCAAGTTTTTCGATACATGACATAGTGGCCTATCTTTTTACCCAAGCGACACTGATACAAATTTATATTTTTATTTTAAATCAACATTAGGACAATTTATGAAGATTATGTTGAAAATATGACTTCTAGAATGTTAACAAGGCTTTTCTTTGATTTGACCTCGTGATCTTGTTTTAAACACCATGTAACCAAGTTTTGAAGCTGAATACGAAAATATGGCCTCTGCATTGTTCACAATTTTTAAAATGATTTGACCTGGTGACATAACATAAGCCTCAAATAACCCAGGTTCAAACTTAACCTAGATAGTATAAAAGATAAAAGATAAGAATAGATTTCCTCCAAAAAAAAACATAACCATAGAGCCATATGCATCGCAAAGAAGACCTACAACAAAAGAAGCTGTAACGGAAAAATATTATCGACGGGTTGCGTCAAAAATCCAACAAGTACATTATAAATATATGCAAAATACAGAAAATAGGTGTTATGTGGTAGAGGTAGATAAAAGGGTCGGATGTTGGGGGAAGGTGGAGCAAGGATGAATATTAAACAGGAAAAGCCACGTTCCTTAAACGTAGTATTCCTAAATCTTTACAGACACGCACGTACAAAGAACAAACACACACACACATACAACTAACAGACAAGTAAGAAAAACACCACTGTGGGCACCGCATAGGAACACACACACACACACACACACACAAACACGCGCGCGCGCGCGCACACACACACACACACACACAAGCAGGGGAAAAAAAGTCGGGCACCGCGGCCGGCGGAGAAAATTATGGTGGGCACGATAACTTACTCATGGTAAAAGGAGAGAGGAAGCAAATGCAAAGAAGCGTAAATGCAAGGGAAAGGGATTTGATTGGGCGATGGGGGTAAAAGGGGTAGTGAGGGGAAAGCGGAAGGAACCGCAAACGCCAAACCTACACAACACAAAGTGCGAGACGGACAGAAAACAAGTTGAAAGTAGGGGAACCGCCTTGGAACGGTCAGTAATCTACAGAGGAAACTGGGAGTTTAAATGCGTTTAGGGCATGTCAACCTCGTCCTTACCCTATTTTTAACAAGTTAGACACGGTGTAAATAAAATCACTCCCCGCTTAGAAAGGCTCTAACATTAATGACAAAATACTGTGTCACACACTTTATAGCTCCTCTCTGATTTAGCTCCTAGGGGAGATATATTCGGGGCATCTTTTCGTATATAGATCCTGCGGAGCTATATTCGCCGTATATACCGTATATAGCTCCCTTGCTAAAACTGGAGCTATAAACGGAACACCTGTAGCTTTGTTCCGTATATAGCTTTTCGGTGTTTTATGCAACATGGACCACGTGGCTTATTTAGGACATTTCGTTATGTCGCGTTTTTAAAGACCAGATAGTGTAAAAATATTTCACATATTATGCCTTAATTCTAATGCAAGGGCCATAACTAGTACTTAACCAACATTTCTGGACAGTTTTGGGACTTTGGGGCAACTTCCTTATTTCGTCAAGTCCGACAAAATACTATATTCTTCTGATACACCTTATTAACTACCATGTAATTTCTTATACACCAACCAGATGATGTGTCCAGCATACGCTGTAAATCATTTTCATTTGATGCTAATAAAACAATCATCAGCATAAATAAGTATATAGAGACAACCTCGAATACAGCGTGTCAAACTTTGCTAAATTATATATGTATGTTATTATTATTGTATGTTTGCTATTGTTATTCAATGTCGTGTCATTCATATTCTAAAATTTGCTCTTGTTATAGTATATGTCGTAAATCTTATTGTATGTTAGATCTTCTTATGGTAAACGTCATTATTGTTATTCTATATTTCGTCATTTTTATTGTATCTCTGATAACCATGTAACCATTTCGTTTATCAACCAGTTTTTCATTACTTCTAACTCTTTGGTTTAACACTGAACAATATAATTTATACATTGTAGATGCCAAGTAAATACCACGATAGCATGCATTTCTAGGGTCAGTTGTAGAGGATTAAAGGAATCGGGTTTATAATACCTTTACCCCAATCAGCTGGGACTTTGCCGGTAGTAAAACAAACATTAAAAAGAATATGTAAAACTGAAATTGCGGCACCATTCTTAAAAACTTCATATGACAGCTCATCGATTCCACTAGCTTTGTTTCTCCCTGAATTTGAGGCAGTTTTCTTCACTTCGAGAATACAGATTGTGTCATTAAATTCTGGAACAAAAATAAGCTTTCATTTATTATGTATTTAATACTATATCTGTGTCAGATACAGTTAAGCCCTCCTCAAAAACTACTTCTATTGGTATTTGTTTTGTCATTAACTCTCACTTTCCCAATTGTTTTCCAGAACTTAGTTTGATCTTTTTCAACATAATCTTCCAGCATTTCTGATTGCATGTGATCTCAGTATTTTCTTTTAGATTTTCTTTATCAAAAAATTACGTCACTGCACAAACTTTGACTTCAAATATTGTTTCAGATTTCTTTTTTGACATTTCAACCATTCTTTCTCAGCTATATACACATCATTCCATAAAGTTGTTAAAGTTAAGGCACGGGCGGTACCTGGATAGAACAACCGGCATGCCATAAGTCACTCCAGTAAACCTTACCGACGTCAGGTTTTGAACCCACATTGGCGAGGAGCAAGTTATTAGTAGTCGGCAACTCGGCCATGAATGCTTGGTTCTCTTTTTATATATCATTTGGAAGAGACTTATGCATGTGACTTTAACTGCAGTATGTTTGTGTCAAAAAGATTAAATAAACACATCAGAACATTGTTTTATAAATAGGCCTGATCAAACATAAATTCTCAATTTAGATGTGTATTAAAGCATAATCATAATATACTGAGATATGTCTCAGAATGGTCTGACTGAATGAAGACTTACGACTAGAAACCGATCCTTTAATCCATGAATAAAGTGTAGTTTTTTTAGCTACAATTTATTCGTAGATTAAAAGGATCGTGTTTTTTTTTGTCGAATTTATTTGGAATATTTCAAAATTAGCTGTGTTTTAAATGCAGTTAATCAATGTCTCTAATCAGAAAACGCAAATTATTGTATATATTTACATAACATATCAACAAAATTCTATTATGACAAGTGGAAAAAATACAACATACTGAATACGGTAAGTTACGGTCTCTGAGCTGCATTTGTCTGTTAGCTGTGACAATTAAAAGAAATTGATTAATTGTACACATGACAGAACAGAGAGATAAAATCGTTATAGACACCGACATGCCCAACTAACTTAGCATAGCTCTTTGCGAATAGACAGTCTGGTTCTTAAAAGTGCCCGGTGTATAGCACTGATACACGCGAAGACGTCTTTCCTTGGAACAACAAGTAATGGCCTCTTGGGCATGACGGTAGTAATGCGCCGGTATTCCTCCGTGGTCCACTCGAATGTAGTCCCTGACACTATGTAGTTCAAAATTATTTTTGGGGTAAAAAGGGCATTTTCATGCTAGGTATTGCTTTTATTTTCAATTTAATCAGTAATAATATCCTTCTAGAGTATTTTAGAAGAGGTCAGATATATGGAAGATGGTTATTATAGTTTTGTGATGTTGCTTGGTGACAGCTGAGGATGCTGGGCAAGTTTGCGGAAGAATGCATTGTTTATAATAGTGATGTCATTCGACGTTAGCCGGTGCTCTTGCATTATGGTCGACATACTGTTTTATTCTGTGTTTTCAATGGGATTTGAATTATTTTATACAAGGAACAAGGTCTGGTAACAAGTGAAAGAAAGGAAAAGTAAAATAAAACACTGTAGACTTTGACAATTTAATATGACTCAAAGAAGAAATGTTTTTAATACCGTCATACCTCTTAGTTAGATATGAGGCATTCAAGAGCATCTCAGAATTCACCAAAGCTTGGACCGGGATTCGATTTCCGGACCTCAAAATTGACAATCAAGCGTGTTACCACTAGACCACAAGTTCACTTATATAACTACAGCTGTATAATAAATGCGGGTTAGTTACATAGACCTATTTTCCCTGTATCGACAGATAATTACATACTCTTAGTGCTTAAGAGGATACAACAATCATTTTATTGTACACTTTGAAGAATGTTTTCTGTCATCATTGATTCAAAAATGTTGTAGTTATAAAAATATCTGTTGTCCCTAGACTTTACATATTTCCATAATTACGTGCATAACCCATACCTTAACTAATTTTCACACAGCTACAGCCATTTTCAGGTGGAGAGGGGCGAGGACGTGAAATGATTGCACTCTTACTTTAAGTGAGCAAAATGGTTGAAACTTACAAAATGGCGAATATTTGCTAAAATATCGCACGTTCGCTGTTTTTATCATCGGGCAAATGGGTGTCTATGGTATTTTGAGCTCTACGGATAATCATCGTACTTTGGCCCCAAAATATTGTTTGGAAAGAAGTAAATAACAGTGAAGATGTCTATTTGCAAAACTTTCTTACGCCATTATTTTGGCGGTCATCTTTATTTCAAAATGGCCGCCCCAAATTATGCTAATTTTCCATTTCTTATCTATTGAATTGCTCTAAAACGTAATATATGCATTATGTAGGTCGCATAAATGCTAAGATTTGTTAGACAAGTTCAAATGGAACATTAAATTTTATCTTGTGTTTTTGAGACGGAATTATTTGTGCTCAAAGAGAGACAGATTTCTTGTAGTAATTTACAAATTATGTACAAATTTGCTAGGTCTTATAAAAACGTAGACATGGCATGAACAAAATACAATCATTCAAATAAGATATGTCTGAATTAACCATTCTGTATGTCTTGTCAGGTATCATTAATATTAAGTGATAAAGACAAAATAAAGGGAAGTAAAAAAAAAAAAAAAAAACGAAAATATGCCTTTGCTTCTTGGAGTCATATACTATTACAATTGTGAATTGATTGAATATGTCATATAAAATAAGTTGAGGTAACCTTTGTGAGGTATTATCAGTATTTATATTTTAAATTTGATTAAAGGGAAAAAATTATACAATGTATGAAAGATTTTCAGATATTTCAGAATGAACTTCACACAGCACCCTTTTTCTCCATTGTTGTGCTAAATAAACCAACTGCAGTTGTGTCATACACAATTCTTAAACTTTATCTTGAGTAAGAAAGAAAAGTAATTTAAGATAGTTAAACAGTTGTAACCGTTGTCAAATTATTGTGCATTTGGTGATGTTATACTATTATTCGAAGGAGACAGTCTAACTGCAATACCCGTACATGACTGAGTGACTTTCGAATCAGTTTCCCTTCACTTTGTTGGGTTTAAAGCCTTGAAGTGACATAGAACACTTTATGTGAAGACAATGTAGCTGGTTTTCCGAATATTATTTTTTCCGCCATGGCACCTGCCCATGTCTATAGCAATGACCGGAGGGGCATTTTGGGCCTTCCTTTATCATTTTAAAACTGGAAAGCGATATTTTAAAATTGTTTCGGTCAACAAAACAGAACTTCATAGCCCAGTTCTTGAAGACAGTCTAATATTGCACATATATGTTTAAAATTTCACTTCACATCGACACAGTTCAGGACATATGGCAAACGTTCTAGCTTTAATTGTTGAGGAAGACTCAATATATCCCTCCTGGAATTATTTCAGGCATGGGTGGGCGCCTGGTAGAATACTGATCTGATCTGATGCCAACAACCTTATAAACCACTTGGCCGCGGACGTACCTTGTAAAGTGTGCAAGAAGTATTACGTTCGCTCATAATCTATAAATATATTGTATAAATATATAAATAGTTGATACGATATTCTGTAAAAGATGAATGTCTTAAGCATGTTTTCAAATAAATGTACCACTTCTTTTAAAGAATGGCTGCATTTTGGCTGTATATAGAAAAAAGATTTTCTACCTAAACTTGCATTTGACAATGATGTTTTTCATGTTTTAAAATCAATACTTAACTAAAACGTCATGTACATATTATAAATACAAGCGTATATTGTCCGTAAGTATTGACCTTGCACTCATTAATCTTCGCCAACATTTTCGGGTGTTTTCGTTAATTTACGCAATATTTGTATCCTGATATAATCTATATAACTAAAGTAACATATGTAGAGTTAACCAATGACACGGTGGCGTAGAGGTAAGCTGTCTGACTTCCACGCACGTTACCAGGGGTTCGAAATCACTTATATCATATTTTTTTTTTTAATTTAATGTATTGTAATGTTTTAGATACCAGCTTTATTTTTACATTATTTTATGTGTCATATTTCATGAATTTTAATTGTTTTGTCTGATAGTATTTTTTTTCTGGAATGCTGGTGACAGGTAATTTGTCTTTTATCTCAGATTGAACAATTTTATTACACTTTTTTACAACGGGTAAATATGATTACTGTTAATAAATGAACCATAAATATCACGATACCATTGCTCAAATAAGTAGTAAGTCTGCTTATAAAATTTGGGGACAAAAAAAAGATATGGTTAGACGTAGGACTCGAACCCACAACACTGGTATTGGCAGATAAACGCTTTGTCCACACAGCTACCTGCACATGCGACAGTATATCAATTAAGAATTGTATATGTAATAGTTATATCGCTATTTATGTTCGGAAACCGAAAATTAATTTACGGAAATATACGGAATGTTCAAGAGTGCCAGGTCAATACTTACGGACAATACCTTTTAGCAATATAAATTTGTGTGTTCTAGTAAGAAATATATGTATATTTGAAGGTTAGATTGAATATACATGTATAACGGTAAACATATTGAAATTCGGCAGCTATTTCGAAATTCAAGATGGCCACCATGCTGATGACTGTAAAAATGTTACCAATGGAATTCTCAATAGTAAACATATACGTTTTCATAAAAACATAACTTTCAAAATATAGGACAAAAATCCACAGGATTACAATTCTACACAGACAATATAGCAGTACTGATACGTTTTCTAAAATCACATGCAAATGAATTTGGTCAATGTACATATACAATTCTTAGATGGAAACTGTTTAGTCATTCAACACAATAACAAAGCGGCCTTAGTTTATCATCATTTACACAATGAGATTGGTTATTGTACCTATTTATCCGTTCTATATTATCTAGCACATATCGTTTTCCGTCAGAATCTGTTTTCGATGTCGCAAAAAATTTGGCATTTCCTGGAAGTGTCTCGATAACAATTTTATAATCAGCATAATCGTTTTCTGAAACAACTTTACTGAACTTGTTAAACAACCCTTGCTGTCTCTGCTCCGTTTGCTTTCCCTGTACCAAAACATGAGCTTCTAGCATGTTTTTCACGCGGAGATGAGCACAGCCCTTTTCATTCGACAACATCTGGTTCAGTTTGTCTACTACATATTGAGCAATTTCTTGTATCACTTGATTGTTTGTTATGTTTAACTTCTGAGATCTATAACACATACAATATTGTTCAGGTATACTTGATTCTGAAAATATAGAAACGAAAGAATAAGTGTTTAATGCCGATTTGAAAAATACATTTATTTACTAGTCAATAGTTGAAGATACTGAACTTAATAAACCTTATACAGCCTGCCACATTTTAACATGATGTCACATACCTAAAATAAAATGGAAATATGACTTTTCCTCTCTCAATGTAAAACGATAGAGACAGTATACTTTCAAATATATTTCTATAACATCAATGGTTGATGACATCTAAGATATCAACAAGCATATTCCGTCAACTACTCTTTATACAATTACTTTAAAACACTGTGTCCCAGATAAATCTAATGTACATGAATTTACATGTTATTCTTATACGGACATCCACCAAAGTGTCACTTGAAATTAGTGCATTACATAATTTACCATGAGCTCAATATAAAGTTCGTGCAAGTAACTCCTACTGTCATATTGTCTTCTAATTATGGCAATAAATGGCACACGATTCCTTCAATATTGTGACATCCCATTAGCACCCAATATGATTATGAGAAACGCGCATTTAATGGTTTTATGTAACAAAACACTTGTCTTGGAAACATGCATAAGTTCGTATTGAATATTACCTGAACAAGATCTCTGTTTGTGAATATACCGGAAGAGACTGATCCCGCGTGGCTTCTTATGGACATTGACCACAGAGGGCGCTTTAAATTGTCGATGCAGAATGTCTCCTAAAGTGGCAAACAAATCAAAATGTGTTGTCAAAACATTGGCGTTTTTCTTCATATTATTTATAACATCTGGATATGTCTTCCGAAAATGGTAAGGTGGCACGATGCTAAGAAAAGGTAAATTCGTTTCCAGTAACGACTGATGGGTTTGACTTTGACCACGTGGTCCATGGTCACTGTAAACAACAAGAAATGTGTTGTTGAGATGTCCGCCTCGTTTGAACCATTTAAAAAATTCTATGAGATCGTCTTCAGCAAGATGAAGGTCATTCACATTTTGATGTGATAATTCATTCAAATGTGAAATTCCAAATTTTCTTACATCTTTATATGTATTTATGAACTGTTTGAGATAATTCATTTGCACGAGATATTTTGGGATGTTGCCTAAACATTTACGCTTATTATAACTGCTTATGTTTTCCTTCCAGAACAAAAGTTTCGTCGGCCGTGATTCATAATCTGCGATCCAAAATGGTCGCATGTAATGGTCTGTTGGCTGAACTTTAAAACCTTCTTTTTTAAAGTTGAATGTGTGAAATTGTAAATTGTCTTCTGCGTAAAAAGTTGCATAGTGATTTCTAGAAAAGTTTTTCCAGATCAATGGGAACATCTCAAAGCGAGTTCCAACATTGTCTAAATATGGAATATCTTTGACATTGGCTAGAAGACCAGTAAGCATTGGAATGATGTTATCAAAGGTATGTCCTCCAATCCTGTTATACATCATCATATCGATAGATGAAAGTTCCTCTTGCAAATACCGAACTACTCTTGGAATTTGTCTAACTGCATCATTTCTCGACACCGAATCCATTCCAAATAGTATTACACTGTAATGTTCCTCTGTATGTCTTTTGAATGCTCTTTCTGATCGAAATATGTTTGTGAGCAGTGTATTGATAAGTTCTGCCTCACCAGAAACACAGCGTATCTTAAAAAAGTCAGACTGTATATTGTAAGGAGGGGTACATAAGAATGTATCAGAATATACCACTTTATCATCAGTATTAACCTCTCTTTGAATAATTTGGCAGGTACATGCTATAGAATCGGGATTTATGTGCAAAAGTTCCACAGCAGTTTGGTTGAATTGTAGCAAGTTTTCGCCGTCAACATAAACCGGTGAATGCAATAAGTCACATTTAAATGGTTTCGATATTTTCATATTTTTCATTTGATTAGAGTCGTATGGATCCAGTACAGGCATTTCGCACGGTAGAGAATATGTATCCACTTTGTACAAATATCGCTGGTGTTTTATTCTGAAGAAATAGATCATTTGACAAATCATTCCAATAAGTAGAACGACTACACATTTTCTTCTCCAACTTAAAGATAGCCATTTATTACACGTGTCGAATTGTAGGCATAAGGACAGACGGAATGGTTTAAATTCGCTGCTGTGAGAATCTCTGCAATCAATGATCGCCAAGTGTCTGCTTTCATCGTTTGGCATACCACTATCTGTGCCAGCCTGAAAATATATGCAAACGCTAGACTATAATCCACAAGATTTGGAATTATCGCACTTAGGAGTGTTCATTTTGAGACCATTCGTGAAAACCAGCAACAATAATAATACATTACGGATGTCAACCATGAACTTGAAATTGACATATTTTTTTTTACACAGATGCGGAAGTTCAAAAGACATAATTAAAATTATAGAAATGATGCTGAACATCATCCAATAATTTTATCCTAGTGGTATTGAAACGGGCGTATTTGCGGTATTTTGACGTCATAATGTTGTCTTACCAGTCCGCATGTCACCTCTTGCTTATAACAGTCTGAGTACAACGGTTCAGATTTCAGAATGTCGTAAGCCCGAGTGGTTTCATTGCCAAGTATCTAAATATTGAACCGTGGTAAATTAGATGATAGACCACAATAATGCCTTGATTTTTACATCTTTACATTATTTTTGTCATGATATTCTAAATAAGATGTCCGGTTTATTTAAAATCTTAAAGGCCTAGATTCACTACTATATAAGTGTCCCCCCCCCCCCCGCCCCCAAATCCAATATACAACTCCCATCTTATCTGCTGCTTATCAGCGATTATGTAACCGTAACTGATTAGAGGGCAATTAGCACAGCAGGGACCCCAACTAGACCATGAAGATGTGTGCAGTGGAGTTGAAAGAAATTAATTTTTCTTCAGTGAATGTGGAATGATAATAATATTAATTATTATTTTGATATTATATAGATGATAATAACTATTACTTTGATGTTATAATAATGATAATAATAATAATAAAAATAATCATAATTATTATTATTATTGTTATTATTATTATTATTATTATTATTATTATTGTTATTATTATTATATTACATAAAGGATGATTAAAGATACAGTAATAATACTGAAAATAATAATGATAATAAAACACAAGTATAGTGAAAACTTCATGAGTTCTTTGTGCTGACAAACAATGTTTTTCTAATTGGAAACTGGGTTTCTTGTATTCATGTAATCAACATTATTTGAACTTAAAATTATTGTGTTCCATCTATACCGAATTTTCATTTTCAGTATGTTGCCAAAAGTGACTTTTTACATGCTTTGCTTTGTAACTTTGAAACGCACATACTGTTTTCAATTTTTAGACAAATGTTATTTACAGTATTCTGCAAGCTTTAGATGAGTGAAAGTCATATTTTTCTGAAATATCATAATTCTCCAGACAGACTTTGAAAAAATAAAAACTTGCATATTTCTTTAAGTAAGTTTATCATTATTTCATTATTGTGAAAATAAGTTTCTGATTATCTTATTATTGTGTTTGATCAATAAATATTTTTCTTTACATAGAAATGCCAAAAAAAATCTAGTATAACTTTAAAAGTTATCAGTTATATATCAATTTAAAATAAATTACATTGTTTCCCCTTCTCACTAATTGATACACTTGTAAGGTAGACTGACTCTCCAATAAACATTGACCCTTGTTTATTGGAACCATACTGTGATGGTCATTAGCCCCCAACTGTGCTGGTGAATCCCTTGGCCCACTGCCAAAATCTAGGCCTTTAATCTATACTGCTACTGGTACAGTTACATTTCATAAACATTCAATTAAAATAATAAAATTTGAACTATGTAAAGCGCCTTTGAACGTGAAATTGATCATGAAAAGGGCGCTATATAAATCTGGTATAATAATAATAATAAATTACCATTACCATTTACATGGATTTTTTCAATGTAATAAATGAAAATTCCATTGCATTCGGAATGTTATTAATTAAATTGCAAATTACATCAAAATCCTAATTCTATTTTCAACACTATGTACAGCATGTTGGTAGAGTGTTGGAAAAAAAAACTTTTTTTTAATAAGGCTTATTTTCAATTATCCCATGGTCAGCTGCTGCTGCAGCAGCTTCTGTTAATGATGATGATGATGATGATGATGAATAGCATCATCGGAAGCATCAGTATTATAATGACAGCTAATGTTTGAGTATGTTGCTGTTGTTCCAGACTTTGTTGCTGTATAAATTGCTGTTGTTGTTGTTCCGGCCGCTTACCAGTTTTAGCGATCGTCTGAGACAAATACGTGATTGATTACACGAAAATGTAACTTTTATCGATGCAGACAATAATAAAGAGAACTGGGAAATACAACAAATTCACAGTTTTAGCAGACCGATTTGTTTTCTTCTGTGGAGATAAATATATAAACGGCAAAATATTTTGATTAAATACAGCAGTACAAAACCAAATGGTAATCGATTAAAGGATTTAAAATGCAGTTGCTGCATTTAATAAATGCATGAGTTGGCTCAAAAACTGGGATCAAATTACTTTCAATCATCAAAAAAAAAAAAAAAAAAAAAAAAAAAAAAAAAAGAATGAGAGAGAGAAAGCAGATGAGCCTTAATAAGCTGCCGTCAAAAGTACAAAGATGTTTAGACAAATAGCAACATTTTCATGAAGCCAATATCTGAGTATGTCTTTTTACATAGGACTTCGTTATATACTAGCGCGCTAATCGATAATTTCTGGCACTTTCTGGAGCGGAAGGTCGTACATATGCTTCTTTGCTGTGTAAATGAACAAGCTGTGTAGAGCTTTTAAATATGTGTTTGTTTATAACATATAATCATATAATCATTATCTCACACTAAGCGCATGTGTTATGTATTGCCTTGAGCTTCACAACTTTCGAATTATCGAACGTTTGCACATCTCAAAACAAAATAAGACAAATAAAAATCTATCGAATTCCTATCGCTCTACCTTTTAACAGTTTTATCTATAGGCATGAGTATCTGCCCTGGGAAAGATAATATATAATCGAATTGATAGAAAACCCCTCTTTAACCCCAAAATAAATAAATAAATATATATAATATAAATTGCAATACCAGTTTATTTAAAATGATAGATAGGGGTATTTTTGGTAGAATTCGTATTTCATCTTATCATATAAGCTCTCAAAGTGGATTTTGTCTTAGTAAAAGTTGATTCATTCAACAAATTACAAAAATACACCATTTCATATCATCTGGAACAACTGATACGTATTAGACCTTCCTGATATCATCGACATTGTACATGATTTAAAGTTACTTAACTGTCAAAACGTTAACGCAAAACAGATATAGTGCTAGCTGACACACTTTTAAGACGGTTCAAATTAATTATATGAATGCTGCAGACTTGTTTTATGTCTGTGATGAAAGTTAGCCAAATTTCTTCAATAACATAGCGGTATATTAATGACCTCTCTTGATTTTTTCCCCAAAACATAATATCCAACTGGCATCTTCGTGAAACATTCACCTAAGGACAGCAACAGTCTATTGACTTATTCGTGACATAAAGTTATTTGCTGATGTTGTTTGATAAACACAGCTACTGCTGTATACTTCATGTGGGATAGTTACACAGACCCATTTTGTTTCTGTTTCTACACATAATAACTATTATAATATACAGATGCTCAGTGATACGCCGGTCCGCATAGTGGGCTTGACATAAAAGATCAGTTTATGTATTTCAACTTATAAATTAACACTTAGAACTGTAATTATCATTTACTTAAAACGTAATAAGTTTAGTTATAAATAAAAACTATTTTCTTACGTGCGCATTTCGTTCTAACAGACGTTTTAGATTCTAAATATTACTCTAAAACTAAACACAAAATAATTTAGGGATGGCAACGAATAGCAATTTTGGTATTCGAATATTCGGTCAACCTTCCGAACGAATATTCGAATATTCGGTCATCAAATGATCAACAAATAAACTCAAAATCTTATGAATTTATCGTACCCTAATTAGCAGCGATCTGCATTAATTCTACTTTCGTTTACACCGGAAGTAAGTCAGACATTGGCGAATTAAGACTGACTAATCGTTCTCATCTCTTGTTCATCTTTTTTAATATAAAATATTTGTTAATTTACTTCATTTAATATAATTTATATAGGTTTTACTTATTTTTACATGGATGTAGCCCTCCTGTAAGTAAGGTTCTCTCCACAGATATTACACGTAGCCGACTTCCTATCGGATGATCGCGTGATATATTAAAAAGACAGGCATTGCATGCATTTTGACAGTAGATTCACGTAATAGCATGAACAATATTTTCAATTAAACGAAGGGTAAAATTAAGACTGTGGGGGTGTCTAATAAAAGATATATTTTGCTTAACTTTACCCTTTGTCTGAATATTGAGTAGATTCTACTATTTGTTTTTCCATACGAAATGCATTTATTTATATCAAGAGGATGATCCGTTTTCATTAAAATAATAAAAACGTTTCAAAAGCTTAAACTTTTTTTATTAAAATAATATTCATCACATTTGACTTGTTTTCAACACTTTTCGGCACTTTTCTTTACTCAAATACATCTTAAATTGACTTTGATTGAAAACCGAGTCATTAGTTCAAGTGCTTTCTAATGATTTTTAATTATATGCGGTTTGCACCTACCGAAAACAAGGCGATTTGTAACGGATTTACATCAATTAGGGACCAGTAAAATTTCTAAAGGTAAGCAATTAGCTGTACTTACTGCAGGTTACAATGTCATCACCATAGCGATGTACAATCTCGGCACGCTAATATACAAAGTGACACGTCTGACAGCAACAGAAGCCATTTTCGCGCGTATCTACTATGAAAGCGAAGATTGGTAAATTAGATAAACGAACATATTGGTTCTTTCATTTGGTTTTTATTTATTTCTTCTGATCTTATATTTTTTCCGAATATTCGAATAGTGAAACAGTATTCGAATATTCGTGTCATGAACGAATATTAGTTGCCATCCCTACAAAATATGTGCTGATAAAATACGTTTCACTGTAAGATGGATCATTGTGGATGGAATATCAAAGTCTTGTTCAACAGTAAAGCTATTGATAGATTGATAACATGAAACATACAGTTCTGATTATTCTTTCTAACTTGACGGATAGTGGGAAAACAACATCGTTACCATTTAACTATCCTGGGAAATTACATGATTACCGCAAAGATAATGATATTATACTAATACATAGAAAATGCCAGACGATGTACTTTTATACTCTGCAAAATCAAGTAAATGATAGACAAGTATTCGTTTTAGAAAAATAGATTTGTATAATAATTGCTCCAGCTTAGCTGTAAGTGTCATTCAAATATGTACCATGGGTTAGATGGGTGACTAGTTTTATTTTATTCCATCTTTCTGTAGTCATAACCTTTCTGATGAGTTTGTTTTATCAGTTTAGAAATATTAAATGGCAGTAAATTATTTCGATCCTGTCATATTTTAAAGTTACTTAACTAAAATGAATAACTCCTGAAAGCCAATGATAATATTTGCAAAAGGAGAAAATGTTCAAAATTTAATACTGCATTATTCTAATATCAGTATATGAGCCGCGCCATGAGAAAATCAACATAGCGGCTTTGCGACCAGCATGGATCCAGACCAGCCTGCGCATCCGCGCAGTCTGGTCAGGATCCGTGCTGTTCGCTTTCAAAGTCTATGAAAATTACAGATACTGTTAGCGAACAGCATGGACCCTAACCAGACTGCGCGGATGCGCAGGCTGGTCTGGATCCATGCTGGTCGCAAAGCCACTCTGTTGGTTTTCTCATGGCGCGGCTCATATTTTAAACATATTTCATATCTGCCTTACTTTGCCAACGTTCTCGACAACACAGCAACATCTCACTTGTGTATTCGTTAATATCTTCCAAAAATTTATGATTAATTTTTGCATTGGCATATTATTGGCCTATTATTCACTGAAATTGAATTTTCTGGAATGTAAACAACGTTTTATTGGCCTATTCGTGAAAGCGTTCTCAAAACATAACAATTTTATTTCCCTTGTACATGTGTTAGCCTATTAGTGAATAATCTCTGTGTAATTTGATCATGCGCTTTTTTGATACTGATAGGCATATGGTACACATTCTACATGCGGGATAATTACATAGACCAAAACCACACTTTAAAGTATGCATGTAGCATGTTAATTGGATCGAGTAAAAAAAATTCGTCGTGATATAACATACAATATCTTGAATAAATTAACACCAATCTTCTAAAACGATAAGATAAACGTGATTGGCATTAAATTATACAAAAGTAGGTGTATTGTACATGTATATATAGTATCATATACACCTTGATGCAGTTGTTAGCTCAAATAACTTACAGAACAGAAATATATCTTGAACTGTAAGAGTAGTGAGGAACTAGTCATCATGCATGCTTGACATAAAAAGGTCATAATAACTCCCCTCTTCATACAAGCACACCGGAAAGTTCATGTGAGTTCATATAAATAAGAAAAAATAGCATGTAAGTAGAGAACAATTTTCTTACCGTGTGCATTTCGTTCAGCTAGAAGACCTAGATGCTAAGAACTATGTACATAATCCGTCACTAGATACCATTTCACATGTACAAATCTTATTTTATCCCAAAGCATTCACAGACGCTATCAAAATATATCTCTCTACAAAGAATATTTCGGGAAGATGTTTTTTCTCACTAGGTCGCGCGCATAAGAAGCGCTCAGCAGCCGACATTCTGATATAAAGTCAATATCACTTGCAGCCTAAATTACGTTGTTAAATCATTGGGGACGGGAGAAAGGATGCCAAATTCTTGTGTAGCAGTTCTCTCTTGTCTGTGACAGATCAATAACTTAAAAACGTATAGTCCGTTATTTAGAAATATTTTCTAACATGGAATGGATGATAGCGGGAACAATTTAATAGCCGTTGGAAAAGTAATTGCTGTTTGGGTGGTCGGTGTAGATTTCTGCCGCAGGTTTACTAGTATCATGCATTGGAAATGTGAGGAAATAGACAAAAAATTGTATATAATTACCCTGCTTTAAATTACATTTATGTAGCACAGAAATAAATATTGATGTACTACATGAGTCTACTGTGTTAAATATTTTTACTATATGAATGTAATACTTCAGATGCTGTTAATAGGCTCACTTCTTTACTATAATAAACTTCTCTGTAAATCACTATTATTTTATGTAATATCAAATGCTTTGTTTATGAGCATATTGAGACTAATAAATAAAATACTGTTTCTTGTTCAGTAGGCATAATAATGTTGTTATTATTATTGTTACTGCTGTCTATAATCTATCTTTGTGATGATATGTCAAGTATAGATTCACTGTCTTGTTTTTCTTAAAATTTCAAACACTGTATATTATATGATCAGTATACCGTCTTGGCATATAAGGAAAGCTATATTAACAGAAATTCAATTAATTGAAGCTCGCTTACTTTGGAATAATTAATGCTCACTCAGCATGAATTTTTGCGCACATTAATTGATTTTGCACATCTCTGCTAATGAAATCATGTGTGCGTTCATTTATATCTTTATATCATTTGCATCATGCATTAAAATATTGAAAGACTGAAAGACAAAAAAAAAAAAAAAAAAAAAAACAGGTAAAGATATGAAGAGAGAATTTTCGCGCGGATTGATTGATTTGCACTTATTTCATTTGTACCAAACATTAAAACTTGAAGAGAGATTTTAACCATTTGCAGGTTACTCTTATTGCACTATTTTCTATCTTACATGTAAACAAACATATTTTGTTTTTATTTCACGTTTTGACTAAATTTACCCATTTTTAGTTTTTTTACCAGTAAATTTATAAAATAATTGATACTTTTCACTGTGAAAATTCTAGATATATTTCACTCTAACATTTCGATAATTCACTGAAAAGCATGTAATGAATTGAAATCGAACAGATGTATACATAACACCTTCAATCTGAGTTTAATAATTTGCTTATTAATAAGCGAACTACGCCGTATGTATATTTGTTGGGTTATAGGTTATTACATTTGTGTCGTGAAATATGCACAAGTTATTGCGCTACTTTAAGAGTGCAACATTACTCCACGAAAGAACAAGTGCATATTTTTCGATGCAAATCTAATAATCTTTTTATTATATACTTGTATTACACTTATAGTTATTAAATAAATGATTTAGATTTGTTATTTAGTCTGAATAAAACTGAAAAAATCGGCGTTAAAGAACATCTAAACGCGACGACACGCATGGAACTGACGTCACAAGTGACATTACGCACCGGAAATGAAAGTTGAACGTCAACAAGGAAAATTACATCATACTCGTTTAAAAACTCCGTTACGTTTCAATGGAACCTGAAACGTCAATATTTTTTCATATTGAGCCGGGTGAGTGACGTCATTTGTGACGTCAGTTTCATGTATGTCGTCGCGTTTAAAATTTCTTTAAATTAGATTTGCATCGAGAAATATGCACTCGTTCTTTCGCGGAATAGTATTGCGCTCATAAAGTCGCGCAGTATTTCAGCTGCAGAGCTCATGCATATTTCACAGTACAAATCTAATAACCTATAAATATTGACGTTTCAGGTTCCATTGTAACTTAACGGAGTTTAAAATTAGCCTAAGTATGTAATAAAAGCTATTACAGCTTTTTTTTTTTTTTTTTTTTTTTGGGGGGGGGGGGGGGGGGGGTTTAATTACACTTAGCCGTTCCGTATGGACGGACTTAACAAAAAACGAAAGTACAAGCCAGAATACAATGGAATGGCTAGCAAGAGTCTAACAATATGCACTGATCTTGAGGCACATTTAACCAGTTAAATAATGCATCATATAGAAGTCTGTGTAGAAAAATTTACGTAATTAATCAACACTATTCAATTATGTCTTGTGTCAACATGGAATAAACTGAATAATTTACGAAGACCAAGATTATATATCTTTTTTTTTCTTTATTAGCAGTAAATAATTAATTCCACAAATGAAAAATGGCAATAGAATATTCCATGCCATAATTAAAGTTACTTAAAAAACGAATAATTCTCAAAAGTCAATATCAATATTGAATTGAAACGGATATTCAATTTGTTAGCAGTGCAAAACAACATATCAGGGAGACAAAATGCTCAAAACGGAATACTTAATTTGCTAAATATTATTAAACATACTTCATACATGTCTTATTTCTGCCAAGAAAGTTTTGCAAAATTCATGTACTGAACATTTAGTTATTATTGTACGTCTTGGCTGTATGGGTAGGAGAAAAGTAACCAGAAAGGGGACCTCCCTCGACATCGAGAATCGTAGAAAAACATGATCCCCTAGTCAAAATCATACTCTAGACAAGTTGTTGAGTACATTGGTGTAATTATACATTAGATTTACCTTAATTTTATGTTTTACTTTATTAATTTGTTATTTTTGCGCTAATGTTAGAGCCTTTCTCAGCGGGGATTTTATATAAATTGTGTTGTCCAACTGTTTGAATTTAGGGCAAGTGCGAGGTTGGCATGCCCTAAACGCGTTTTTTCTTTATATAGGTTACTGACCGTTCCAAGGCGGTACCCCTATTTTCAACTGGGTTTCTGTCTTTCTTGTATTGTCTGTTGCGTATATTTGTTGTATGCGTTTTTTCCTCCTCCTTACTCCCCCTATTGCCCCCCCCCCCCCCACCTCCTTTCCCCTTGCATTTGCGCTACTGTTTGCACCCCTTCCCCTTTGCTTTGAGTTAGTTTTCGTGGCTCCTCTTTATTCGGGCTGACGGAATCCTAAGGGGGTACACAATTGTTTTTTCCTGCTTATATGGGTGCGTTTGTGTGATTGGGAGTCTAAGACGGTGCCCTACTGTTTTCTATGTTATTTAGTTGGGTATGATTGTGTGTTTGATTGTGGTACACGTGTGTCTGCGCTGACGTTGTAGTGTGATTGTTATTAAGGAACGTAGCATTTCCTTTGTATTTTCATCCTTGTTTTTCTTTCATCTTTAAATCCCACACCCTCCACACCCACAATTTTACCAGTTCCTCACCCTCTATCTATATTTCACATAAAGTAATATGTACTTGTTAGATGTTTGAAGTAACCCGTCTGTAATATTTTTCCATTTAATACAGCTTCTTTTTGTTGTGAGCCTACCTTTCTAATGCGTGGCTCTGAGGCTGTGTTTTAGGTGCTCTGTGCTTCCGAGAAAACTACCCTTACCTATTATCTTTTATTAGTCAAACAATAGTTGAAAATATCGAACCTAATAAACATTTAACTGTCTGCCACGTTTAAACATAATGTCACATACCTATAATAAACACTGGAAATAAGACGTTTCCTCTCTCATTGTAAATTGATAGTGACTGAATTTCAAATTTATTTCTATAAAATCAATGGTTGATTACATTTAAGAAAAATAAGTTGTAATTTGCTTTTCATTACTAGGTCTTGCTGCCAATAAAGGTACTTAGTAGAATTTGAACTGAGTTGATTGTAGACATTTGCCTTTCATTTTGCCACATTCTATTGCTTTCATTTTACCACATACGGTTTGCCTATGAACGAAAAGGTTTGTATGGAGTAAGGAGTATTTTCAGTAATAAGAATGAAAATAATCAGGTTAGAGTAACAAACTGTAAAAGAATTTCACAAACAGTTGTAGATTATTTAAAGACTTCAAAAGACATCAAAACTGGTCTGTAGAATCAGGTCCTCTCTCAAATTTGTTCGAATGAGGACACACGTCCATTATAGTGGCCTCTTAAGTTAAAATAAGAGAAGCCATTAAACTGCTTCTAATGAACCACTTTTTGATTTTCATGAAACTTGTTATGATGCATTATTGTAAGATCTTCTTCCATGTTTTAAATGTGGGCACTCGGTCCTTTTTAGGGTCCGCTATAGCTCAGGTTAGAAATCTTTTCAACAACTTCTTCTTATGAATGTCTTGATAGATTTACATCAAACATAGTCTGTAGCGTCATTGTAAGGTTCTTTCTTAAATGTATTCAATATATAACCATAATAATATGGAGGTGTTTGACACCCTGTAGGGACCACTAGAGCTGAAAATAGGAATTACATGTATATATTAAAAAATTCTTATCACGAGCAGATTTATCGATCTTTATCGAACTGCCTGAAACAATTGTCAGCATTTTTACTAAAACATATTCTCCTCTGAAACCACTGGTCAGATTTACACCAAACTTGGTCATTAGCATTCTAGCATAGATTTTTATCAAACGCATTTTTATGGTTAGCACTGGCCCCTTATAATGGGCTACCAGAGCTAGAAATAGAAAGACCTTTAATAAAACTTGTTCGTATGACCACCTTGATGAATCGTTATCAAAAATTGGACCCTTTTAGGCGCCGCTAAGGCTCAAAATAAAAATTATTATACCCACAAAAACGAAGTTTTGGGATATATAGGAGTGAACTTGTCGGTCGGTCGATCGGTCTGTCGGCCCGTTGGTTTTCATGGTTTCCGGACAATAACTCATGAAAGGCTTGACAGATTTAAATAATTTTTGGTATACAGGTCAAGTTCGACTTTTGCTACAAACCACATTTTTGACGTAATTATGGCCCCTTTTCAACTTCAAATTTGCCAAACCTATGGTTTCAGGACAATAACGCATGAAAGGCTTAACAGATTCAATATCAATTAATGTTCCTTACATACTTCCTACATATCAGGAGTAATTATTCCATGAGAGCACAGCCGGAGTTGATTGCTATTCATTGTGTGTAACCTATTAAGAATGTTTATTAGTCCCCTACTGGTTGAAAATCACTTTCGGGGACTATATGATTGCACTTTTCCGTCCGTCCGTCATTCCGTCCGTCCGACCGTTCGTCCACAGTTTAGTGTCAGGACCATAACTCTGTCATTCATCAAGGGATTTTAATATTACTTGGCAAATATGTTACTCATGATGGGACAACGCGTCAAGCGCAAAATTCGGACCCCTATATAAAAGATCAAGGTCACACTCGGAGTTCAAAAGTCAACAGGGCTTTTTTCCTGTCTGGTCTGTAACTCAAAAATCCATGAAGAGACTAGGCATTAATATATCCCTTAAAAGACGATGCGTCATGCACACCTTTCAGACAGCTAGCTAAAAGGTCATTGCATGGCATGATCAGAGTCTGTTTCGTGTCCAGTTCGACACTAACGCCCGAACCCTAGTTCAAATGTCATGGTCACACTTGGAGATTAAATGTTAATAGGGCTTTTTCTTGTCCGATCCATGACTTATAGATAAGATGTCATGCGCACGAGATAAGATGTCGAGCGCTCGAGATAAGATGTCGTGCGCTCGAGATAAGATGTCGTGCGCACGAGATAATTTAATCTTAAAAAATAATTGCATGTCCTAAAAATACCACCGTACATAAATTGTCTATATTGAGCAATGACAGACATCAGATCATTATGCTATACTACAGTAAAGCATGGCGACGCTTCCTTCACTTGTTTGTTAAATGAGTTGATTCATATGTGTAACAGAAACCACTAACATGATTGTAATTACTATAGTGCTTTATGTAAAAAATTGTTATTATGTGAAGTAGCCGCCCATTACTTGTTTAACGATTAAGAATGTTTATTAGTCCCCTACTGGTTGAAAATCACTTTCGGGGACTATATGATTGCGGTTTTCCGTCCGTCCGTCATTCCGTCTGTCCGACCGTTCGTCCACAGTTTAGTGTCGGGACCATAACTCTGTCATTCATCAAGGGATTTTAATATTACTTGGCAAATATGTTACTCATGACGGGGCAACGCGTCAAGCGCAAAATTCGGACCCCTATATTAAAGATCAAGGTCACACTCAGAGTTCAAAAGTCAACATGGCTTTTTTCCTGTCTGGTCTGTAACTCAACAATCCATGAAGAGACTAGGCATTAATATATCCCTTAAAAGACGATGCGTCATGCACAACTTTCAGACAGCTAGCTTAAAGGTCATTGCATGGCATGATCAGAGTCTGTTTCGTGTCCGGTTCGACTCTAACGCCCGAACCCTAGTTCAAATGTCATGGTCACACTTGGAGATTAAATGTTAATAGGGTTTTTTCTTGTCCGATCCATGACTTATAGATAAGATGTCATGCGCACGAGATAAGATGTCGAGCGCTCGAGATAAGATGTCGTGCGCACGAGATAATTTAATTTTAAAAAATAATTGCATGTCCTAAAAATACCACCGTACATAAATTGTCTATATTGAGCAATGACAGACATCAGATCATTATGCTATACTACAGTAAAGCATGGCGACGCTTCCTTCACTTGTTTGTTAAATGAGTTGATTCATATGTGTAACAGAAACCACTAACATGATTGTAATTACTATAGTGCTTTATGTAAAAAATTGTTATTATGTGAAGTAGCCGCCCATTACTTGTTTAACGATAGAGTTGCTGAATGATGATAGCTAAAATATTCAAACCTTGCATTGAGAGTTACGTAATTGCTAAAAATATAAAAGCCTATGCCGTCCTTTGAAGTTGAAATGAAACAATTTTGGTCTATTCTGTTAAATTACTTGAGAACGTGTTGCCTACATTGGTCAGACTTCATAGGATGAATGCATGTGGTCATCAGTTATACCATATAATTTTGGGGTCAGTAGGTTGAAGATCAAGTCTACATTAACACTGAGACTGACGTGGTTTATGATAAAAACAAATGGTGCGGCCAGCCAAAATTGAACAAACAAACCAAACAAGTTTTTTCTAACCTGTAGTAGCCCCGTGGTGTCTTTCAAATGGTCTTTCTAAGCTAACCATCGACCCTAAAAGGCTCAGAATTATTGGCTTAGACTCGGCGGTGCACCTTTCTGGAATCCTCTGCTTGATAAATCCTTGTGGTCCGTGGTATTTTTGTTTCGTATTTGCAGGTGCAAGCTGTATTTTAAGACATTGGGAGTAACATACGTGTAACCCGCGGGTATCACTTTCACGGTTAGATAATTCCTTTTGCACACAGATTGATGGAAACAGGCTGGAACGACTGTCAGCTTGGCATTTTTAATGGACATGTACCCGAAACTAATGCCATGTCGCGGGCTCAATGTGCATCTCGTGGCCGTCTACTACTTTGGATTCATTCCAGGAACAATATCATTAGGAGGTTTGTTTTGAACTACATAGCAAAAGATATTTTTAAATTGTACAAATCAGTTTTATCAACGAAATTTAGGTTACTTAATCATCATATGACACGCGCATTATCGTTTGTTTTAAGGAATTGTTAGGCTGAAATATCTGCCAAAGATGTTTATTGCAAAATTACAGTAATATTTTTACTGTGAAATAAATAAAAAATGCACTTTTCTCAAATTATTCACAATAAACAATATAGTAACAGTATGTCAAATATCTTTAAAACAAGCAAACGGCCATATGATAATGATCGAAAACACAACTTACTACAATTCTGTGAAGTTTCTTTAAAATCAACAGTGTGCAAAAAATATAATAAAGTAATAAGTAAATGCATATATATAGGAAAATCTATTTTCCCCTAGACCCCCATTGCAAAGACATGATTTTTTCAAATAAGTATAGCAAAAAATTAAGTAAACGGACCTATCATTTTTTGCGCTTATTTTTTTATATCATATGTACTTGTACGGAAAAAAGGTCTTAAAAGTTCAAATAGTATATTTTTTGTTCAAACATGCATAACTACCATAAAGAATTAACTTTGAATAGACGTTCATAAGACAACCGAGGTCAATGGTCATGAATACACAACGTCTGCACAGGTAAGCTCTTGACAAGTATTCAGCAAGCAGTAGTCTCGTTTCCGGCGTGTACTAATAGTACTGTTTAGCAGATAGGGGCAGACTAATCTAAACTAATGTAGCGACCGGTACTTTCTAGTCTTAAGGTTATAACACACTAGATAGTTGTTGTTCTTTATCCTATATAAAACTGACCTATTTCCAATGACTGCAGCACACATCAGGACCCATTTTAAATGTCTGTAACTTACATTTTCTTGAAGAATATTGTCAGTGCTAACTAAAAATCAAAAGAAAAGTGGGGGTCATGTTTGATGCAAAAAAAAATAATTTCAGTCAAACACACAAACTGCAAAATCAGCTAAAAAATGAGACCCCAAATTATACTGGTGGTGTATGATCTACGTTTCCACGAAATATTTTGTCATGTTGTTATTTCATTATGCAAATGCTACCTACATGTCAAGCATAGATCTGTCATGTGATTTTAGCAAAAAAAATTGCAAAGAAAATAAGGAAAATAGCTCTACAGAGCAAAAAAATCTGAGAACTATTTGTATCCGCCATTTTGCGACTACCATTTGTTTTCGCGCCATTTTTCTATTTAGTGTGTGTATGCCTTAAGGGGCAGATACCAGTTTCTTATTGCGGACAGGGTACGTTTTTTTATATGAAATAGATTTATTTTAAAGGCATTTAAGTTAAACTGGTTATTTATGGCGTTTATAGAACTAAGGATTCCTGCGGACGAGCAAAAAAAAAAAAAAAAAAAAAATAAAAAATAAATAAAATGAATGCTTGAATCGATTTTCCTAGCTCCGTGTAGACGACCGGGTCTTAAATCTTACCGGAGGTAACGGAAGTCGGACGAAATGGAAACGGTCATTCATCTCAAATTTGCGGAAGATCTGAATTATCTGATCCATGCTTTAAAAAAATTATACGTTTTCTGTCAGTCATTTGCAGATAATACGGTACAGTTCGTGTAAGGTGTGCATTTTTGCCTCAAAATTTTGTTTCCTGAGTTATAACCGTTTTTTATGATAAAACACGTTGAAAATGTCACATGATAAGTTGCAATGTATATGCAATACGTCCGCTCTATACTTCCCTGGAATTTCTCAAAATTGGATTTTTATGACTTTTTTTGCAGTGGTATCAACCCAGATTTGTGGAATTTTCAAATTTACTGTCCCTTTTCCCCATAAGATGCGGATTGGCAAGGTAAATTACCACACCTAAATTGACCAAGTACTGACCTTTCGTGTTTTGTCAGATTGATTGTTACAGATAGATAGACAGATAGATAGATAACTTTATTACTTTCATATAGGCTACAAAATCCATGATGACTTACAATTTACATAATACAAGATATAGCGAAACAGTGGTGAACATTTTACAATGTAAAATATCTTTTTAGAATGGAATTAAACATACTGTTACGGAAAAGGTCAGAAGTAACTATGAGAAAATTCTGTCCTCTGACATTTTCACTAATGATAATATGCGTGACTCTATTTAAATATCAAAATGTTGCAAACGTTGTTGTTGTTATGGTTTTCACTAAATACTAGACTAGTTTCCAGCATGTACTGCAAAATAGTAATGCATAAATTTACTCGATTGTAACTTGTTAAAAATGATTTGACACTCGTGGCAATAAACACTCCCAGATATTTCTGACATTATCAAAGTTCTGTAATACTTTCTTGAGAAATAGAAATTTGTTATCGGTATATAATGTACACATTTACATGGAAAACAAAACTACCACATATTACACCTGTCTATACCGTTATATCTGTGACACATATCAATATATATTACATTCTAACATGGCTCGATTTGATTTCCAGTTAAGCAAAGAAGAAAATCAAGCTCTATATATTCTGCGATAAACAACGGTTGACGCACGAACCGGTAAGAGAGCATTATGACGTCAATTATGACGTCATATTGCAACATGACGTTCGATACATTACTCCTCGCGTAAACGAAGTCCAGTATAATATCTATTAAAATATATCAATGAGCATGTCAGAATGAAAACAATCAAGGCCTTCTTGTTATTTATCGTCTAATTTACCACGGTTCATCGGTCAGATGCTTCAGTATTTCAATTCCTACGAACCGTGGTAAATCAGACGATAAACAACTCGAAGGCCTTGATTATTTGTTAAGTATATAATTAAAAATAATATGTAGAAAATAACATTCAAAATTCTACATATGTCTATACATATAATTATGTCACATATATAATATAATAAAATATGTTATGCAACTAGAAACAGAACGGAACGAAACAAAACAGAAAATTTAACCTTGCACGAAAGCAGACAAAAGACGAAGGTTAACTGAGTGAGTTTCATTCCTACGAGATAGTACAATTCCAAGTGTGTGTTGTTTTTGTTTTTTTCAGAATTTTTGGTAACTCTTACTGCAAACCGAAAACGTAAGAGTTTCCTTATTATATAACAAAAATAGATACTTAAAACAAAAGTCATTTTAGATGCTTCTTTGAAGATGAAAGCAAAAATGTTTTAATTAAAAGTTCTATGAATTTGAAGATATTCGGTCTGTGCCAGTATTTTTTGGTATGAATTGTTTTCTTAAGTCCTTATATATTTGACACTCTATTATAAAATGGTATTCGTCTTCAATTGTTTGACATACAAAACATTTTCTCTCATGTATAGATGTCTAGACCATCTTCCGGCCTCAATCTGTAGCCTATGAGAAGAAACTCGTAATCGCGTAATTGACTGACAAAATTTGTAAGTATTGAAACAACTAATACATAATCCTCACATCTTAGCACTTGTTTAAATGTTATATACGTTCTTATTTTTGGTACTGTTATATTGCACTTTGAATTGTGTGCTTAAAAAGATTGAATTCAAATAGCGTGCTCCATTAGTTGATCGTATAGTGTATTTTCATAACATAAAGCAGAAGGTACATTGTTCTCTAAACGTAATTTATTCATTTCAAAGCCTGAAAGAATCAGGAATCAATTAATTCCTAAAATCTCTCTGTAGATGCACAGTTTAGAAGAATAGTTCATTTTTCTTAAATTAATTCATTTCTCAATTCTGCTCCATGCTTCAAAGCTAGTCTTTAAAGATCAAAAATAAAACAGCATAAAACATGGAGTATGAATGTGTCATCATGTGTCAACTGCTTACCATTCCTCATGTCATTACATGAGTGGTATCAGTATAGTAATTGTCTTCTAATAATGTCGAATTTCGTAAATCAAAGTAAAGATCCAGTAATATTTTATAATTGTGGTCGGTAGTACATATACCCTTTTCAAATAACTTTCTTGACTTTCCAATTTTTAGCAAGCTTCAATATATAATATAGCCAATCTCAATTATACAAATTCTCAACGAAATCACTATATCGATGATTTACTGTAGATACTAACAGGTAACTAGATTATATCGATAAATATGCACGGGTTCTGCAGTTGATATTTTGTGAGACAAATTTGTATTTTGTGTATTTCTTGATATATTTTTTTCTTACATACGAATCTGAACTTATCATAAAAGTGATACAAATGTGTTCTATAGACAAAGTAAAATAACTAAAACATTACCATTAACAATTTTAATTTTAAGACGACAACATACATTAAAGTTACGTCACAAGTGACGTTATGCACCGAAATGAAATATGCACGTAAATTAATATTGAAAATAGCTGCTTCTTAAAAATAGGTATCTTCTAAATATAACTAAAGCTGGTGTGTTCTATCACGACAGTCAACATCCTTGTCACACTAGTATGCTGGTATTGAAATACACTGGTTCCCACTTATACACTGGAACTCAACTCCACCAGGCATCTGAAATATCAACACTACTTATTAAGGATAAATGAATGTGTTTTCATCAAACGAGTTAAAGAAGTTTAAGAAAGATAAAATGTAAGAGTAAGAAGTTCAATGTACAAGGACACACTATAATATTCTTTTTATCACATCTATGCTTTTCCTGCTGAAATATCACATTTTTTCATTCTTTACCTATTAAGGTGGAATGCGCCCCAAATTTTTTTTCCGAATTTCGTCCTGAAATTTATACTGTAAAAAAATCAGGATATATGCGATTGAGTACCGATTTTATTTTGATGCCATTTTGTACGAGGTTTTTCCTATTGTGTCACAAACATGGCCCCTGACGTCGCTTTTCGTGCAACGCCCAGCTCCGGGTGCTCACGGCATTTTTCCTTTCCTGTGCTCTGATTGTCACTTAAATGAAAAATACAAAATAGTTGTCACTTTGCATGCAGAAAATGCCACTCAATGGTATAAAATTTAGCGAAAAAAGATTGACGCTTACGACGTCAGAGACGAAATGGTCACGTCAAAACGGAAAAACTCGCATCGAGTTTTGCTGCAAATTTTGCCTTAAAATCCAATTTGTGAAAAATTGGCTCGATAAAAAAAACGTATAACTTTGGTATGTTGTTTAACGGTATTTGTACTTTTAGCCGACACAAAGATAATTAGGGGTCACCGACTTACATTTTTCAATATTTTGCGTTATTTTACCCCTACCCCTACATGGTTTGAGGCTATGCGACGTTAGCGTTTAAAATTATGTTTTCAGCTTACACAAGTCACGTTCGTTAATCTTAGAGACAGTATTTTTAGTTAAGACTGTGACTCAATGCAGACTTGGAGCACCGGTATAAACTACAGACTCCGGTATATACCGGATTAACTAAATTTAACGAAAAATATCTTAAATGTATATATTTTGTAACCATGGTGATACTAACCCTAACCTTTAGTCAGTATTTTATGGTTATTATACACTAAATGCGTGCGGACATGCAAAAATATGCATAATTTTGCCGTGCGCTACAATTGATGATCACTTTCGGGCATGCGCAGAAGACCGCTCCAACTCTGCAATGAGTTATACATCGTTTAGTTAAAAACAATATGTTTTTATTATTAGAAATTTTCACGATACAGTCGATCTGAACTGCAGATACCATTAATGGTGAAAGGAAAACACTTTTGACACAATATATGTTTTGTATTACCCACTATTTATTTCCTATTGATGTTTTCAAAATGCAGATTCAAAGCTCGAATAATAGTTGTCTTTTCGGTTACTCTCGCTTTACCGTTAACCTTTTCTCCTAATACATACCGCAAGCCATTCACACAGTCCCTTGCAAATGCTAGCTGTAAATGATCATAGGAAAGTCCGGTGACAGCTATTTTCCTTGCTAAATACTTGGAAATTATTTTGTTCTCCACACAGAGTTTACGCTCAATTTGGTTGCGATTTCTTTTAACAACACTTACATTTTTTAAATATTTCAAAGCAAGATCAAATTTTATGAAAGAAGATGATGCTCTTTGTTCGAGATTTTTGTGATAGAACAAATGCATAAGTGCTTGTGTATCTTCACATGAGTCATGTGCGTTGTATTTACAGCCGAACTCCCTCTGATATATATTTACTAGCGATGCTGAAACTCCCTTTTCTGTTATAGATCTAAACAGTGGTAAAGTGTCAACAAATCCATAAATCTGTTCAGATAGCTCGTCCAGACATCCGGCTTTAATACAACTTTTTACCAAGATTCTCATGTCGAATTGTTTTCCATTATGGGCAACTAAAATGTTATGTTTTTCATCCAACAACCGAATCCATTCAATAAAACTTTTCAACACATCACAAATGGTGCGCCCGGGGAGCGGTTTTCCTTCTTTGTATAAAACCTTTTTATCGTTTATTACAGAAATCGTAATTCCGGTAACTGCCGACGCTTGTTTAGTGATGTACCCGTCGGGAACGACATACTGGTTGAATTTTGTGCCGATCCTGGACATCGCAGAAAGTTGCACAATTTCAGCTTCGTTCCCTAGTGACGTAGTTTCAATGTCGTAAAATATGAAATTTCCGCCAATGTTTCCTGCATTTTCGTTTGCTTGGCAAAAGTCTGTGGCATCCGGGATTCTTACAGTATCGATATCTTCCGTTTCGAATGTACACTCTGATGCATATGTTGTGCCTTCCTTAATTTCGGAAGAGGTATTCACAAACAATCTTTTCTTCTTCAATTCGTAACGCCTTTGCTTGACTTTTTTTTCGGTTTTATAAGATTTAAAATAATTCCTCTGTCTGTCTTTTGAACAAGTGTATTTACTAGTAATTTTTTGTGGAGAAAGACCTGAATTTTCTATAACTTTGTTCACATATCCAATTCCATCATTAAACTGCGCGACTCCAGCCGAACACCGAATGTCAAAACTTTCGCTGGCATTGTAGTTTCGTATTTTAGGAGCTTTGCTCCAAGCAACATTATTCAGTGATTCATTTGACTGGGTTGTACCAGATGTCATGAGTTTTCCCGGGTTAGAAATAAAAGGCGCCAACAAATTCTCCATTTCGAGTCTCAATGACTGGTCAGTCAGATCTTTGCCTTTAGGTAAATTAGCATGTTTTTCATTTTTGCCAGTCGTGATGGAACACCAATGACCACACATACTGTGATTTCCATACATATGAGGTACTATTGCCATTATAGACTTGCTCATGTCATCCTCTGTCCCTGTTCTGTTTTGTTTGACAGCATATGAGAAGTTTTTTAGGAAGCTGTCTGTAACTTTCCTGGTGAGACTTTTATTTTCTTTCTGTAGTGTCTCAAGTTTCCGTCTCAAATTTCTTTTTATATGTCCGAAATCTGAAAATTTCTTGATATTTGGATTCACTTTCTCTCGTATGTGTTTTATAGCTGATGAATCTTCGTCACCAATTACACCTACAAATTTCATACCAGAATCCATCGCTTTTTCGTGCAGACTCGTTACGATATCCGGTTCCATACTTTTAGCACTTCCGGTCCAGTTTTTACGACAATCATGCTGCTGTACCTTTTTTCCCGTTTTGCTGTTAAAGTTACACTTTGCGCAGTTCTTGACTCGTGTAGAATAGTTCAAACACTTTTTAGTCTTCACTCCTATAACATGTCCCCAACCTGCCGAAGAGTGAATTCCTCAATCAGTTAAATGGTTAAAAGTAGGCGAGAAAAAAGTGTGTTCTATCTTACAAATCTTACAAGGGACAAAATAAACAATAGCAGATGATGACTAAAAAGAAATATTTCTAATTTCAAGTCATTACCTTTTAAAATACCAAAGATATGTCTTTAAACGAAGCTTTCAAAAACAAAATCAACATGAAAATAATTCCAAGTATAACAAATTTGTGACCTTGACCTTGGGTATAATGGTTCAGCCCCTACACATACTTTGTTTGTATGCTGGACAATATATATGTAAAGTTACAGTAAGATATAAGTAATATTAACAAAGATATGACAGAAAAACAAAGGTTGCCGAAAAACTTTAACCTTAGAAATAACCTAAGTGAAACACCTTGGTGACCTTGATCTTAGGTATAATGGGCTCACCCCCTACACATACTTTGTTTGTATACTGGACAATGTTTACAGAAGTTACAGTAAGATATAAGCAACATTTACGACAGTTACTGTAAAACTTTAACCAAGAAAGGTCACGCCGACGCCGACACCGACGCCGACTCCGGGGCGAGTAGAATAACCCCTCTATTCTCCGAATAGGCTAGTGGAGCTAAAAAGGAAAGTACTGCATTGAAAGTTGAAGTTCAAGCGTATCAGCAACCTTGATTTTTCCATCAGTGCATTGTCAGGGAAATATAATGATACACAAACTTCAACAATACATTAAAGTGGAATAATTTATCAATTCATTCATCTTGATAATCGTTCTTGTACTAACCTGATAAACTGTTCATTCCGCGGCCACGTTTTGACCATGCTGCGTCTTGGCTAACAACAACTTCAACTTGGTCTGTAACAAAATTATACAGGATAAAACCAATAAACTAGTAATATAGAATTACGATAATAAGAAAGGGTATATACTAATAGATTTGCTGTTTCTTCTTGGAGACATCAGTCAAGAAGAAATTATAGAAATTCTGTGTTTTTTTCTGTTTTTCTTCCTTTTTCATGCAGTCTTGTTGTCAATATTGTACAAATGTAACAAGAAATTATAGCTAAACTCCTCAATTAACCCTTATCATGCTGGACACGACTGATTCTGCCTTTGGGACCAGTGCAGATCATGATCAGCCAGCACATCTATGCAGTCTGATCAAGATCTGCACTGTTTGCTGTTCAGTCAGTATCATTTTGGTAAGCCACCCTTTTAACAGTTAATGGTACTGTCCAAATTGAAAGATGGACACGTTCATTATAGAAATTTAGCAGGATAAGGGTTAAAGTGATTCTAATAAAATAAAGATCAGCGCAAAACCTTGAATAAACACTGTATGATAATACCTTTCTGCAAAGTCTCCATTTCTACCATATTTTGTGATGTATCTTCGTTTAATGCAGAGATGTGAAAGGATGACTGTCCCTCTGCTTGGTCTGTAGTCTGAATCTCATTTGATGCGCTAGCTCTGTCTAAAAGAAAGATAGATGAAAATTTCGTTTTAGCCTGCACATTCTGATTATATCTTAAGAAAACATTTTAATCTAATTATTAAATCATTATCCCGTTTGTCGAAACAGATGTTTAACCAAAGCTTGCTGGCGGCAAGTGGTTCTACCTTTGCGACCAGTGCAGTCTGATCATGACCTGCACTGTTCGCTATTTAGTGCGTAATTTTCAATGAACACCCCTCAAATAATAAATGGTCCTGCCCAAATTGAATGAAAGACCGATCCATTTAAGAAATTTAGCAAGGTAAGGGATAAACAGGAGACAGGGAAGTTTCCGCACGTACGCGCTATAACTCGCTTAACTAGTGCACGTGATTATAGCACGTGGTCGATAACCATACAGCTGATATATTGATTTCGGTGATGCTTTAAGTTAAACTATTGTTTGCGTGTTTTCATTTTTAATCTTAAGCATTTGCATAGCATCTGGTATATTAGGAACAAGGTCAGTAATTCGGTCAAAAATGTGCTTCCTCGATGTAGTCGAAAGAAGTCAATAATAAATAAATCCTAGTTTTCCCAACGTTTGCGCAAAGTCGTGTAGAATGAGTGCTTTAATCACACTTTCCAGTACTAGAATACATTCTGCATGAAATGAGACGGTGTAGGCGAATCGTACACTAGCTCCTAGACTATGATGTACTTTTTTACACTTTTTATGATTGAATGAATTGGACAGAGCCAGTCTATATCACATGTCTAATATCATAGTCTGAAATTTTAACATCACGGTGAAAATATCTAACATAGACTGGCTCTTGTCTCTATGAAATGGAATAAGAAAAATAAAAAGGAGAAAATGTAGGAAATATGTTAACTGTCAGTCTAGGGGCTAGTGTAGGCAATTCGTAGACATTCGTCTCATATAACAGAGATAATAATGATTTATTACCATATTCTTCTAACATAGCCATTGCCTCATCAAAAGTTATTTGATCAGTGTCGGTGTCATCTGCTGCGTACATCTCTTTGTCGTCTGCTGCAACCCGATCAGTATTTGGTTCATGCAGGAACGTGTCTCTTATGTTATCGCCATCACCTCGTTCTGTGACAGTCGCTGGTAACATACAAGCTCGTGATGCCGTCTTTTCCTCTTCGCACGCACGGGCACATGAATCTCGTGCATTTTCCTCCATAACTTTTCCAACTTTCCGTTCATGTTTTTTCAATGTTTTATGGTGTATTGGTGGTATCCCTAATGTCACAAGAAAGCCATTCATGTGTGTTTCTCCTATACCAGCGTGGATCATCCCTGTTCAAATTAATTACAATAATTTTGAATTAACGTACTCTTTGTGTACCTACGGAAAGATCGGGAACTGTCAATTTCAATAAATACTATTTTTAATTTTCTTAATTTCATATGTTTAACATAATCAAATTTGCTCCAAAAATCATGAATTTAACTAAAACTTCCTACACAAAAATCTAAAACATTTTGGGAGGCGCAGTGGTGTAGAGATAGAGCTTCTGACTCCTAAATCGAAGGTTGCGGATTTATATCCTGTCAGCGGAATTTGACCGTAATTTCCACATTTCCTTCTCTCGGTGCGAATCCTGGTCAGTATGTCATTATTGGTTATTCAGGGTTTACTTCATGGTAAGTCAGGGTTTTCTTTATAGCCATACGATTCAAAGTAGTCAACTATCAGAGCCCTTGGGTGAGACAGGAAGTACAATTACAAAGATGTACAAATTATAGGTAAATAACTATTAATGAAGTCATAAATATTAGAAAAGATGTTATAAAACTCTCACCAATTGCAGCTTTCAGATTAACTGAGTACGGAGATTTTGTCAAAGTCTTATCAGTTTCTCCGGAAGCCCTCGATGTAGAAATTGTAGTTTCCTGTCGACATTTTGAACACTTAAATTTCACTAATGAACAAAGTCCATAAATGTTTTCTGCGATGATATCCTTGAATAAGAAATGTCGTTTACATGATTTACACCCTTTATCAAATATCTCGCCAAAATATTTCATGTCTACAATTCTTCTTTCCGGAACATGTCCGTAATCACCTGAATGCTTCAGTTTATTACTTGTTTTTAAAAAATCTGACTTTTTCTTCAACACTTTCTTAACAAATCTCCCCTTATGTCTCTCAATACTTCCATGTGGATCCATTTTATTAATCCGTTAAATGTTTACGTGTGAAGGAACTTTGACGTCAAATGACGTAAGATGGAGAAAATGACGACATATGCAGTTTCGCGGATTTTTTTAGATTAATTTGTCAGATAAAACAAGATTTAGCGCGTCATTTCTTAATGGGGGTAGGGGTAAAACATTGTCAAATATTGAAAAATGTAAGTCGGTGACCCCTAATTATCTTTGTGTCGGCTAAAAGTACAAATACTGTTAAACAACATACCAAAGTTATACGTTTTTTTATCGAGCCAATTTTTCACAAATTGGATTTTAAGGCAAAATTTGCAGCAAAACTCGATGCGAGTTTTTCCGTTTTGACGTGACCATTTCGTCTCTGACGTCTTAAGCGTCAATCTTTTTTCGCTAAATTTTATACCATCGAGTGGCATTTTCTGCATGCAAAGTGACAACTATTTTGTATTTTTCATTTAAGTGACAATCAGAGCACAGGAAAGGAAAAATGCCGTGAGCACCCGGAGCTGGGCGTTGCACGAAAAGCGACGTCAGGGGCCATGTTTGTGACACAATAGGAAAAACCTCGTACAAAATGGCATCAAAATAAAATCGGTACTCAATCGCATATATCCTGAATTTTTTACAGTATAAATTTCAGGACGAAATTCGCAAAAAAAATTTGGGGCGCATTCCACCTTAAAGATCAAATCAATTCGATCAACGTTTCCTATACTTAAAACGACGTCAACGTCAAAGCTTTATTACATTTAGTGTATAACCAAAATTATGTAATACCAAGACGTCAAGCATGTCATAAATGACTAATTTCAATTTCGGTTTTACCGTTTGCTTATATCATGTGGACTTTTAGTGAAAATGTTTTAAGTCTTAACCGCATAATGCAAAAAACAACAACAACACAAACTGCAAGTAGCAAACGATAGTGTTGAAGATTTCTATCAGCTTCGGAAGTAGCAACATCAAAATACCAAGAAGTATACTCTTTTGTGGCTTCCTGGTTTTATTCGTTTTAACAGTATTTCAGTTATATGTGGCCTTAATGTTGCGATCTTTTCAAATAACTGATCACATTCTGCGCTTGAATATAATGTCAATAACACATACCATATACCTAATTATATATCTTTATTTCAATTTTAGCTTTCAGAGGAAAAACGCTTTAAAAATCTTAACTACCTGGTGCAGAAAACACAAACTGCAAGTGGGAAAAGATAATGTTGAAGATTTTTTCATCAGCCTCAGAAGTAGCAATATCAAAGAACCATGTTGTATAAAATTTCGTGCATTGACTGTTTTATTCATTTCATCAGTATTTCAGTTACATGTGACCTAAATTCTTATTAAGGGGACAGAAACGAGAAAGGGGTGGATTTTAAAGAAATTGTTGTTGGGTTGGTGAAATATTTATTCCTAAATTTATTCCTAATCATGAAAACCTGTAATATTCAGTAGTTTGTGGATTAGGATGTGGTACCATGAATGTAATAAGAAAACAGAAGTCTTCATGTAGGTATATCAACGTAAAATATTCAGCTTTTGCCTGAATGATAAAATGTGTTTTGTACAATACTAGTATAACCAAATATGTCGAACTGTCGAGTTTTTCTTTTTTTAGTAGGTTTGCATAAACATGCTTTCATTTGTGAGGCACTTATATCATTGTTTTGGACAATAATAAAAATACATATTGAATTAATAAATTAAAAGTATAAAGTGATTGCTACACAGTCAGAGTAAGTGTTGTTGTTGTACATACAACATTCTACTTGTTTGTTACATTTCCTTGAACTGCATTATCAATAAAGTACGTTTTGATGTTATTGCATTTACAACTTGTCTGACAACGATTTTTACATGAATGACAATAGTCTCGTGCAACACATGGAAACAAATTAATGAAAAGTACGGTGAAAAATTCAGATGGCATACAGCTGAGGATAAGCGTGTATTTACTTGAGTTTTGATCCTTGATGTTTCTCTTGTGTATTCATTAGTACGTTTTATGACATAAGATAGGAAAGTGCAAAGCAACAATAGAATTCTTTTCGGAAATACAGGATGAAATAACACAAGTGAATATTTAAATGCGTCAGTAAGCAGCAAGGTGGGCTCGTAACAATTGTTATTGAATATTTAGCGTAAACCAACCTAGAATAAATATCAATTACTTTATACGTACTCACATTGATTTGACACTTTAACCTAGTTCATTTACCCTATGCTAAGATTTTTAACAGATTACGTATTCTGAAGTTTGTTTTATGTGTTTTGATATTTAAATGTGTTGTCTTTCATAAATGTAAGGGTTCAAAATTGATATTTGATTATTTACAGGCTCTTATTGCAAGCAACCCAACCGCTGTAACCATTAACGTTTAATGTATTAAGGAGAATTTCATTTACTTTTTTTAACATTACCTATCTTGACCGCCATGTCTTTTCATATACATTTCTTTAAAAACAAACGAAATACTTTGTTTTAGTTTACAGTACGCAAAGTGAAAATAAAAAAAAACATGACTTTATTTCACTTTTTCTTTAAATTAGCATTTGAAGGATATTGATAAATGTTTTGCCAAGTGCATATTATTTAAACAAGAGGGCCAAGATGGCCCTATATCGCTCACCTGAGTGAAAATTTGTGTCAGTGGAAGTATATCATATTACATACATATAAACAAACGGACTGGGAATAGATATGCCTTTGTACTGCATTTTTACCATTTGCAGAGTGGGGAAATCCCAGTACTCATTAAATATGAAGGCAGTGGTGTCGAGTTCAAAATTATCTTCTACTTTCCATCTTTGGTGTCTATGTTGTTCATAAGAACTGTGTGATAAATTTTGGCAAGATGAAAAGTATGTGTCACAGTTTGAATTTTAAGTCTTTTTTCTGGGCTGTGCAGCACAGTCACAATAAAGAGTAAAGCGTTCAGTGCCAATGTCAAAGATCTTTTTATGTATTGCGGTCATTGCTAATGTCAAAGACATATCTGCATTGTCAAATTGTCTTTTAATTTACCATATTATGCCTAAATACAGTGAATTTCAGGAATGTCTGAAAATACATGTTTATTAGCTATTTTTAATATAGCATACTGGTTTCCAAGTCTATAATTTTTGTTAAGAGTTATGTTTGTTGGAGTATAGACGTGCACATGCATTTTTCAAGTAGGAAAACAAATAACTGAAACAAGTGAATGCCATTTGTAATTTTATATAAAATGTGTACAACACAAGTGATATTTCAAATAGCTCCAATAGCTGCTGTCAAAACATAAAACGGGGACCTTTTTAGGAAAATGCTTGACAAAGTTATAGGTCTTGTTGTAGTGACACTGTTTATTTACCCCGAAGACCATGTGTGATGTTTCAATCCAATACCTGCTACTGTATTGGAGATATAAACTCGCAAACAAAAATTTCTTAGTAAAAAAGGGGTGTAAATCTGTCAAAAATGAAAAAATAGTTATGAGGATTGACGTCCTTGGTGTAGGTGTTGATAGTAATGAAGTATTCCAAGTTTCAAGCCAATACCTTTGATAGTATCCGAAATATTGTACTTTAAATAAAATTTCAAACAAAATTTTTAAGTTAAAAATGTGATCTATGGTGAATATGGTGTTATCAAGGTTTTACAACAGTCATGAGCTAAAAACAAGAGGGCCAAGATGGCCCTAGGCCGCTCACCTGAGAAACACACCATAACAGTGTAAACGTGTTTGACCTAGTGATTTCATGAAAAAAAATATTCTGACCAATTATCATTAAAATTGGAGAAACATCTAGAGTATAAACAAGTATATTTTTTGATTTGACCTAGTGACCTATTTTTTGACCCCAGATGACCCATATTCGGACATGAACTAGATTCCATCAAGGCTATCATTCTGACCAAATTTCATGAAGATCAACTGAAAAATACGGCTTCCATCGCATACACAAGGCATTTCTTGATTTGACCTAGTGACCTAGTTTTTAACCCCACACTACCCATTTTCGAACTTGACCTAGATTTCATCAAGGCAACCATTCTGACCAAATTTATGAAAATCCAGCGTAAAATGCAGCCCATATTGCATACTCAAGGTATTTCCTTGATTTGACCTAGTGACCTAGTTTTTGATCCCAGATGACCCATACTCGAACTTGACCTAGATTTCATCAGACTATCATTTTGACAAAATTTCATGAAGATCAGTTGAAAAATACAACCTTTATCGCATACAGGAGGTTTTTCTTTGATTTAATCTAGTGGCCTACTTTTTGACCCTAGATGACCCATATCCAAATTCGACCTAGATTTCATCAAGGCAATCATTCTGACTTAATGTCAGGAAGATCAATTGAAAAATACAGTCTCTATCGCATGCACAAAATTTTCCTTTAATTTTACCTAGTGACCTACTTTTTGACCCAAGACGATCCATATTCGAACTTGACTTAGATTTTATCAAGGCAATCATTCTGACAAAATTTCATGAAGATCAATTGCACACACAAGGTCTTTCTTTAATTTGACCTAGTGACCCAAGATAACCCATATTCAAACTTAACATAGGTTTCATCGAGGCAATCATTCTGACTTAATTTCAGAAAGATCAATTGAAAAATATAGCTTCTTCCGCATACACAATGTTTTTTCTTTGATTTAACCTAGTGACCTAGTTTTTGATCCCAGATGACCCATATTCAAATTCGACCTACATTTCATCAAGGCAATCATTCTGACTTAATGTCAGGAAGATCAATTGAAAAATACAGCCTCTATCGCATGCACAAGATTTTCCTTTAATTTGACCTAGTGACCTACTTTTGACCCAAGACGATCCATATTCGAACTTGACTTAGATTTTATCAAGGCAATCATTCTGACAAAATTTCATGAAGATCAATTGCACACACAAGGTCTTTCTTTAATTTGACCTAGTGACCCAAGATAACCCATATTCAAACTTAACATAGGTTTCATCAAGGCAATCATTCTGACTTAATTTCAGAAAGATCAATTGAAAAATATAGCTTCTACCGCATACACAATGTTTTTTCTTTGATTTAACCTAGTGACCTAGTTTTTGATCCCAGATGACCCATATTCAAACTTAACCAAGATTTTATCAATGCAATTATTCTGACCAGATTTCATGGAGATCAATTGAAGAATACAGCTTCTATCGCATACAAAAGGTTTTGATTTGATTTGACCTAGTGACCTACTTGTTGTCCGCAGATGACCCATTTTCAAACTCAGCCTAGATTTCATTAAGGTTATCATTCTGACTTAATTTTAGTGAGATAAATTGAAAAATTTGACCTAGTGACCTACTTTTTGACCCCAGATAACCCATTTTCAGGCTTGACCTAGGTTTTATCAAGGCAATTATTCTGACCAAAATTCATGCAGATTAATTGAAAAATACAGTCTCTATCGCATACATAAGGTGTTTTTTTTTTTATTTTACTTAGTGACTTACTTTTTGATCCCAGACAACCCATTTTCAAACTGGGCCTAGATTTCATCAAGGTAATCATTTTGACCAAAATTCATGAAGACTAATTGAAAAATACAGCCTCTATCGCATACACAAGGTTTTCCTTTGATTTGACCTAGTGACCTAGTTTTTGACCCAGATAACCCATTTTCGAACTCGGCCTAGATTTCATTAAGGTTATCATTCTGACCAAAATTCATGAAGATTAATTGAAAAATACAGCCTCTATCGCATACACAAGGTTTTATTTGATTTGACCCCAGATAACCCATTTTCGAACTCGGCCTATATTTGATCAAGGTTATTATTCTGACCAAACTGCATGAAAATCAGTTGAAAAATACAGCCTCTATCGCATACACAAGCTAAATGTTGACAGACGACAGACGACGGACGCCGGACATCGAGCGATCAGAAAAACTCACCTGAGCATATCTGACATAAATCAGTCCAGAGGTTTCTAACTTGATCATCTGAGTACCCTGCCGACACTGATGAAATTTCAAATCAGTCTTGTCAGAAGTTACTGAGAAATATCCATTCAAATTAAAATAGAGGGATGTTATTTGTCGAAAATTCAATCCGCAGTTGTCTGCCCTGATTGCCTGGGTCCACTTGACCACATAAAAGAAAATTTGGAACCAATCATGCAAGTAGTTACCAAACAAGGAATCGGTAAAACCGAATGATGCTGCCCGATGCATGTGCTTGTCCCAATATGGGAAATAACGTATTAGAAACCAAAAAAGAAATGGAGATGATAAAAAGAAGAAAATTGAATAAAGGGAGATAATTCAAAAACTAGGTATGGTAGAGTTATGTTTTTTTGACACTGCACTTTCCGCCAATGGCTTCTATCATTTTGTGAAGTTTTAATGAAATGACGTTAACACTTTTCAAGTAACGCTCCGGACAAACCTTATTTTGTATATTAAAGGGGGATAATTCAAAACCTAGGTAAAACAGACTTATGGTTCTTTGACACTGCACTTTCCGTTAATGGCCTCTATCATTTTGTGAAGTTTCAATGAAATGCCATTAATACTCTTCAAGTAATGTTCCTGACAAGCCTTATTTTGTATAAGAAAAGGAGATAATTCAAAACCTAGGTAAGGTAGAGTCAAGATTCTTTGACACAGCACTTTGTCACAATGGCCTTTATGAATATGTGAAATTTCAATCAATTAATATTTCATTATTGCCATTGCCATTAATACTTTTCAACTTATACTCTTGACAAAAGTGTGACGGACGGACAGCCGGACGAACGGAAGGACGGACAAAGCGGCAACTATATGCTCGCCTTTCGGGGAGCATAAATATGTTCATTTTAATTACAGACAAAGGGAGGTAATTTGAAGTCCTGAGTTATCTACCCTTATAATCTGAGAAAATCTGAGAAAATCTGAAGACATACTTTTAAATCAATCACATAATTTACATGTTAAGGACTGGTGAAGAGAGAAAAATGCGAAACAATGTGAAATATAGCATTTTTTAATCAAGAGCGCATAGCTCTTGGAACTCATCTAAGATCTTTTAATCATATACATTCTGTGTAAATATTATTTGGATTGGTGAAGTTGCTTGAGTGTAAACAAGGGAAAATATAGAACTTTCTGTAAAATCAAGAGCGAGTAATTCTAGTTCTAATGGTCAGATTTCACTCATAATCGAACTCATCTGAGATCTTATGCTCATACACATTCCTTATAAATATGAGTTGGATTGCTGAAGGAATGAAGGTGTTATAGTGTAAACAAGGTAAAATATAGGGATTTTTTGCAAAATCAAGGGCCAATAACTCTAGTTCTACTTGTCTGATTTTTGTTCAAAACTGAGCTCATCCAAGACCTTATGGCAATACATATACTTTGTAAATAGGTTATGGATTGGTGAAATGAAGGTGCTAGAGTGTAAACAACGTAAATGATAGAAATTTTTGTAAATCAAGGGCACATAACTCTAGTTCTACTGGTCGGATTTTGCTAATAACCAAACTCATTCAAGATCTCGAGGTCATACACATTCTATATAAATATGATTAGGATTGGTGAAAAAATGAATATGCTAGTGTGTATAATGTGAAATAGGGCAAATTTTGCCAATCAAGGGCACATAACTCTTGTCCTACTTGCCATATATGATCTTGAAGTCGTACACATGCTTTGTAGATATGATTAGGATTGGTGAAGAAATAAAGATGCTAGAGTGTAAACAATGTGAAGTATAGCAAATTTTGTCAATCAAGGGCACATAACTCTATTCACACTGATCCGATCTAGCCCATAATCAAACTCATCCGAGGTTTTGTAACCAAAAACACTGTGACCAAGTTTGATTAAGATTGCTTTAAAATTGTGGATGCTAGAGTGTAAACAAACTGAATGTGAACGGACGGACGGACGGACGGACGACGGACATTCATCGATCCTAAAAGCTCACCATGAGCCTTCGGCTCAGGTGAGCTTAAAAGATAGTTAGTCATTGTTGAATTTAGATGTTCGCAACTAGTCATATTAACATCAACAATACAACAACAACTTTCTATTTGAGCCTTCTAACATTTCTTTAGGTGAGCATTCCTTTGTCAACTAATTAGAGTTAAAATGGTATCCATTTCATTTACTGAAACCTTGTACTCTTTTTAAGTTAGACTGAAATCAGGCCTCAGACCCACTATTTTTCTAAGTACAAAGTCCCCTTAAATTACTCTTTGCAAATAACTGACCACTTTCCCTCATTTGATTATCATGTGGACGACAGTGACTTTAGACATATTACTGTAAAGACATCAAACAAAATCATTTTCATCTTGCACAAAGATCAACCTCTGGATTAAAGCTTCTTGCCCACAGTTTGGGTGAAATTTTTCAACATGTTCATATCCAACAAGTTTTACATAGAACGTATATAATGTGGGTGAAAATGAAAGTTAGATATTGGTAAAAATGCAAAAAGAATGTAATTTTTCTGCATTATTTCAAAGGCGTTGCAACCATTTTCTTCCTTCTGTACATTTTTTGTTGTTATTCATAAGAATATGTTGCAAAAATCTTATGTCAGTACGTTTGTACCACTAGTCACTTTCAGAGTAGATGTTTGAGAGAAATTAATTTTCGCCTAAAATGTGTGGGTCAGTCCCTTTAAAAGTGTTATGATGTTGAGCAAGTCTTGTTTAGTGCATGATGAATTTCACATTAAAGAAGGTAACTGTAAAAGTAAACCAATTATGTTTCGTGTCCATTTTTTAGTGACACGAATTCTTGTGAGTTCAAAGTTAAGTTATAGAAATTTTATCAAGTAAACATATAAACATAATGTTACAGATCGTTTTGCAGCAATATTCATAACGATCGGGCACCGTATGATTTTAACATGCCCAGTATCATATAGGTACCATGAATCAGTCGACCAGAAAATTAGTAATATTGCGACATAGAACCACATTAGAACCACTATTGACTTATTCTCATTTAAGCATTTTAAAAGCAAACAATATGTTATCATCCTGTACATGTAATAGCTCTAGATATAAATGAAATTATTTTTTCTCTCGTTCAAGGAAAATGATTTGATCAAAAGTAATCATCATGCATGTATGGCCAAAATTTTGTATGGATTTTATTCCTTTATAATATGCCATTTTACTTAGAAACACATTTCATCCACCACCACATCGTATCATAACTTATCACTTTTGACTACTATTACATTAGATTATACCTATCAGATAACGTAATCATATAAACATGTTGAAACAGATCATCTTGCAGCAACATTTATAACGATCGGGTACAATTTGATTTAAACATGCCCAGTATTGTACTTGTGTATTCATATAAGCACAATGAATCAGACGATCAGAAAATTAGTAATACTGCTACTTAAACGACAAGCGATTAAATTCGCTCGCCATGAATAACACCTCGTTAATTTACTTTTAAGATAATAAAAGCAATATATAGTTTTGACTCAGTTGATCTATCTGAATTAACAATATAAATGACAAATCTTACGGCAGTTGGATTCGTCAGAGCCGTCGCCACAATCGTTGTCACCGTCACATCTCCAGTACTCAGGTATACACTTGTCGGAAGAACACTTCCATGCATTCGATTGACACAGATCTGGAAATATTAAAACATCACTGACTCATTCTGATTTAAGATTTTTAAGACCAGACACTATATTACATCCTGTGCATGTAAGAGCCCTAAATTTGAATGAAATTAACTTTTCTCTCTTTCAAGGGAGGATTTTAACGAATAATCATCATGCATGTATTGCCAATTTTTTATGGATTTTATTCCTATATATCATGCCATTCTTACATAGAAACACAGTCATCCATCACTGCATCTTATTATATCCTTTCACTCCTATTACATTAGATTATACCTATCAGATTAAGAAATCATATAAACATGTTGTAACAGATTATTTTGCAGCAACATTTATAACAATTGGGTACAATTTGATTTAAACATGCCCAGTATTGTACTTGTGTATTCATATAAGCACAATAAATCAGACGACCAGAAAATTAGTAATACTGCTACTTAAACGACAAGCGATTAAATTCGCTCGCCATGAATAATACCTCGTGAATTTACTTTTAAGATAATAAAAGGAATATATAGTTTTGACTCAGTTGATCTATCTGAATTAACAATATAAATGACAATTCTTACGGCAGTTGGATTCGTCAGAGCCGTCGCCACAATTGTTGTCACCGTCACATCTCAATGACTTATATATACACTTGTTGGAAGAACACTTCAATCTATTCGATCCACAATCATACAAATCTGGAAACATTAAAACCAGCATTAACTTATTCTCATTTATGCATTTTAAGCGCATACAATATGTTATCATCCTGTACATGTAATAGCTCTAGATATAAATGAAATTATTTTTTCTCTCTTTCAAGGGAAATGATCTCAACAAAAGTAATCATCATGCATGTATGGCCAATTTTGTATGGATTTTGTTCCTTTATAACATGTGATTTTACTTAGAAACACATTCATCCATCACCACATCCTATCATGAATTTATAACAACCGGTACAATTTGATTCAAACATGCCCAGTATTGTATTTGTGAAATCATATAAGCACAATGAATCAGACGACCAGAAAACTAGTTATATTGCTATTTAACGACAAGTGGTTAAATTTGCTTGTCATGAATACTACCTCTTGAATGTAATTTTGAAATAATGCAAATAATATACAGTTTTGACTCAGTAGAATTATCTAATGACAAATCTTACGGCAGTTGGATTCTAGCACTAGATATAAATGAAATGATTTTTTCTCTCGTTTAAGGAAAATAATTTTAACAAAAGGTAATCATCATGTATGTATGGCTAATTTTGTATGGATTTTATTCCTTTAAAACATGCCATTTTACTTAGAAACACTTTTATCCATTACCACATTGTATCATAACTTATCAATTTTGACTCCTATTACATTAGAATATACATATCAGATTAAGTAATCGTATATAACATATTGTCACAGATCATTTTGCAGCAACATTTATAACAATCGGGTACAATTCGATTTAAACATGCCCAGTACAGTGCTTGTGTAATCATATAAGCACAATTAATCAGATGATTAGAACATTAGTAATATTGCTACTTGAACGACAAGCGATTAAATTCACTTGCCTTGAATAATATCTCATGAATTTACTTTTAAAAGTAATGAATACAATATATAGTTTGTAATAGAGAAATGTACTCCCTGCCTTCCTCATCAGCACAAATCTGAAGGCTGTTGCGGTTCAACTGTGGGTGAAATTCAAGATACCTGCATTACCGGAATCAAACATTTTTTTCTACGCCTCATTTGTATTTGGAGTTTAAATCGGAGTTTTTGAGGTTGCTAGGCTGGAATTTGTGGCTTAACATCTGTAACTTTTATCAAAGATATTCTATTTTTATGAATATAACGTTCAAGAAATTCATTCGAAAGGATGGTTGGAGAAAACACGTGTCAGAGTCGGTCAGTCAGACACTGACAGCTGGAATTTGGAAATTCTATTTTTGGAAACTGGAGCAAGGAAAAATTTGAATCGATGATAGCGATAGGTAAGGAATTTAATTCATTATATGTCTGTTTATTGCAATAAAAAGTATCTACATTTCACAAATCAATAAACGTGGAAAAACTCCACAAATTGAACATTTTTTTGGCAAATTTTGCATGGCCTTAAATTAAATTTAATTACTAAATTAATTCATCTGTTCACATGTGTTTATTAAACTTTATATCAATTTATTTCTGTCAACAAGTATTATGTACCCGTGTTCTGTGAATTAGATCAGGTATGGAAAATTTAGCACTGGGACAATGAATTGTTACAAGATAACAAAGTGAACATAATTCTGAATCTGTTTTCCAAATTGAAATTGTGTTTTCAGTTTTAATAACTGAAAAATCTGAGCTTTATTTTGAGTATTTAGGGTACTTTGCAGAGTGAATGTGCAGTTGTTAAATGTGCATGAAGACGGATAAACATTCCCATTCCGGAATCTTGTCGGCACATGGTGTTTTTTATCTTCATAGGTTGGATTTGGACTTTCCGAGATGGGAACCGGAACTGCATTTGAATTTAGCTGAGAATTTTCCTTGGTGCCAGTTGATAATCCGATGAGGATTTTTGACATTCATTTTCTGCTCTGTTGTCGTTTCTCTGCTGTATGACCAAACAGATGCTTCGTTTAAAAATCGTTACGATATCCGGTCATAAGCATTATACGCCGGAGCTCACATCCGGCATCATCTAGCCCCTTGGTTGCACTAGCACGAAGGCAGTGTGCGGTGTATCAGAAAATGCAATAGTACCGTACAATAACGAACAGTCTTCGATGTTTATGTCAATTAGTCGTAAACTTCTTGACAGTTTATACATAATGGACTGCAGAAAAGTAACATTCAATTCTTATATCTGTGTGAAATGTTTAGTATTGATTTTTTTTTTTATTAGAAGCTAATTTTGTTTAAAAAATGGAATTGAAATTATTTGAAAACAAAGTTACCGTGTGTCAAGACGTGCATTTCTAGAAATATCGCCCATAAAACTGGCGAATTTTTTGATGCTGACTGGTTTAGTGTTGTACCAAATCTTACAAACATGTTTACATGGCAAAATAGCTTTTAAGCATTTGGGTCACAGTGAGCATACAAGCCTTCAAGTTCTGAAAGGACAATTTTCACTGTCACCTTCTATAGCATAAATTTTCTTTTCATTTGCGACGTCACTTTGATTTTCTTTTTCTTTCACTTCATGGGTCAGAGAAATGTACTCCCTGCCTTCCTCATCAGCACAAATCTGAAGGCTGTTGCGGTTCAACTGTGGGTGAAATTCAAGATACCTGCATTACCGGAATCAAACATTTTTTTCTACGCCTAATTTGTATTTGTTTATGACCATGCTTGTTAAAAATTAAAATAGGATTTTATGTAATATTTTTGTGAGAATTTAAGTGGGCTAATTAGAAAAAGATGGTAAATCAGCTTTAATGCATAGTTGATTTAGTAGAATAATTACTGAAAATCCCATTACCAATTTCTTTTCCCATCTTAACGTTCCGTTTTAGCTGTATAAACCAGAAATCGAAAAATAATCTTATGTTTTTGCTAGCATATTGCAGTTCCACTGGCCAGATAGCTCAATTTGCAGAGCAACCCAACACTGTGGAAATTACATATGGTAATTTGTGTTTTGGGGAGGTTCCAGGTTCGAATCCTGGTCTGGCTGTGCAAACTGTCATGTTGTCAAGACAAAGTATACACTTGTCGGAAGAACACTTGAATGCATGCGATCCACACAGATCTGAAACATGAAAACACCATTGACTCATTCTCTTCAAGTATTTTAATACCAGACACTATATCATCCTTCTGTGCATGTAAGAGCACTATATTTAAATTCCATCCGCACCTTCAGTTATAGAAATTTTATCAAATAATCATATAAACATGTTGTAACAGATCGTTTGGCAGCAATAATCATAACAATCGGGTACAGTTTGATTTTTACATGCCCAATATTGTACTTGTGTAATCATATAAGCTTTTTTACATGCCCAGTATTGTACTTGTGTAATCATATAAGCACCGTGAATCAGCGGACTAGAAAATTAGAAATATTACTGTTTAACGACAAGCGATTAAATTACCTCGTGAATGTATCTTTAAAATAATGAAAACAATAAATAGTTTTGACTACTTGAACGACAAGCGATTAAATTCTCTTGCCATGAATAATGCCTCGTGAATTTACTTTTCATATAATGAAAACAATATATAGGTTTGACTAAATTGATCTATCTGAATTAACAATATTAATGACAAATCTTACGGCAGTTGGATTCGTCAGAGCCGTCGCCACAATCGTTGTCACCGTCACATCTCCAGGACTTATTTATACACTTGTCGGAAGAGCACTTGAATTTATCCGATCCACAAAGATCTGGGAACATTAAAATCACCATTGACTCATTCTCCTCATTTAAACATTTTAAGAGGAAACTATATGTTATCGTCCTGTGCATGTAATTGTTCTATATTTAAATGAAATTATTTTTTCTCTCTTTCAAGGAAAATGCTTTTAACAAAAGTAATCATCATGAATGTATGACCAATTTTGTATAGATTTTATTCCTTTATAACATCCCATTTTACTTAGAAACACAGCCATCCGTCACCACATTTTATCAGATATTGTCACATTCTACTACTATTCATTAGATTACACCTATCAGATTAAGTATCCTCCGAATGCATTCTTGGAAAATGTTGCATCTTTTACCCACCCCACTACGGATAAAATAAACAATCATGCACTCGGTTAAAGATCTGGTCTATAGTCACACATTTCTTATCAACAACGCATTTCAACCCATCATCTTTACAGCACAAAACTGTAAACACAGTATATTATCCTGTGGTTTCAACAAGTATATTTTTATTATATATGAACAACTAGAATCAGTGTATTCGAGGTATTCAATGTCCAGCTGTCTTTGCACATATATACGTGAAATGATCATAAAATCTATAATATTCATGTTGAAAGGCGTGCTGGAAGAAAGTCCTTTTTTCTTATCATTTTAAAATGGAAAACCTATATACAAAACAAAACATTTAAGATATTTCAACAGAAGAAAACTGTTTCACTTAATTTCAACTTGAAAGTATGTTATACATTTACAGTACAATACTGCTCGACCGAGGTCTTAAAAGGAGGAGAAAACATACTCTTTATTCCTACTCTGCTACTTATTGTCAACTATGCCCCGACAGACATGCGTTCACATTATTAAAGTTTAACTTGAAAGACTACCAAAATGATAAGAAAAATACACTGAAATTAATTCAGGAACTACTGGTTCTATACACAGAAAACATTCAGCATAAAAAGTAACCTAGAAACATGTTTTCGCTGATGTTTTAGAATGTCTTAATTAATTTACTGACCATTCTGACTGAAGAAGATAATTTGTTCCACAGGCTACCGCCAAGGAAACCAAATGACTTTATAGCTTTACATTTATGGATAGAGAAAGATCTATTGTAACCGAATCTGGTCTTTAAGGGTTGAACGGAATCCAGAGGTATAAAATGTTTACCCATATAAGCAGGGGCTACTCCAATTCTTTTTTTTTTTTTGAAAATATGACAAAGTTATCTTATCAACTCTTTTTTAAACAAGAGGACCACGCTGACCCTATTTCGCTTGCTCAAACAATTATAACAAGAAATCTTTTTAACTAGCATGCAGATTCAGAGGAGAAGATATTCAAAGTTTTCCATAGAGCCTTATAAGGAAAATTAGACAAACACCTGATAGCTGTGTTTTATTGAAAACAGCTGTTGGTAAAACACATATGACCCTCCCCGCATGATAGCCTGTTGGACCTCAATGATAATAGAGGTCATCTACTCCCGCAGGTAATCATCTTATAAATTTCAAGGTAACATGCCAAGCGTTTTCCAGATATTGACCCGAAACGTTTTCAAGTCTCAAAATCACTGTGACCTTGCCCTTTGACCTACTGACTCCAAAATGATAGGGTTGTCTACTGACCATTGGTAATCACAAGCTGTAATCAAAATGTTCTTTATTTACTGAGCGGAAACGGTTTTTATGATCAGAGATACTGTGACCTTGACCTTTGACCGACTGACGTCCAAAGAGATTGATTTCATCAAGTGACCACTAGGAAGTCTTTTTTATTAAGTTTGAAGACAGTGGGCTTATGGGTTTTCAAGATATTGAGTGGAAACTATTTCAAGATTCTAGGTCTCTGTGACCTACTGACCCTAATATAAGTTATAATATTTCTACGATATGATTTTGAAATGTATACACAATTGCCAAATGATTTATCTTCTGTCTTATTATGACCAAGTTCAAGAGTTCAATGTCCCAATTCAGTTGTTGTGAGAAAATGAATGTTAAGAGTATGACTACTCAATGTCCCATTCCAGTGGTTGCGAGAAAATGTTGTTTAAAAAAGAGTAAAAACACTGTTCATTTCCTTATTCATTGGTAGCAAGATAGGCAGTTTAAGAGTTTGACTGTTCAATATGCCAATTTAAAAGTCGCGAGAAAATGCAGTTTTACAGTATGCCTATACAATGTCCGAATTCAGTATTTGCGAGGAAAATACGTTTAAAGGACGTGCACACGACTAACATACACATTCGCGCGTACTCACACGTACATACAGAGAAAAAGAAAACATGAGAGGACAAGTGACACAAATAAAGAAACGCTGCCTACGAATGGCAGTGTCAAAAGGTAGATTATCAGGATAATATAAGAACCTTTCGCTGATTGAAGGTGCGGCTCGAGGGTGACTGTTTAGGCGGTAACGAGGCTCTGCCGAGTTACCGTAAAAGGATTATCCGAAAGTCAGATATTTTCATCCGCACCTTCAATCAGTGATAGATTCTTTTTCTTGCATACCCCATTCCTCAAATAATACAAAAAAAATAACGGCACGCTTTTCTTTTAAGCACTATTTTATAACAGTAGCGTAAGAATTTACGCATTCATTCATAAATTACAGCAGTGAGTCATCTTACACCGCGGAATGTATGATTAGTTTTACTAGCTCCAGCAAAAACGCGGGAAATCCTGTCTAAAATGCAAGAATTAACAAGTCTATGCGCACCTAACCTCACTCTTAAAGATCCATCACAACCTAGTGACCTACTTTTAAAAAACAAGAGGACCATGATGGTCCTGAATCGCTCACCTCTTCCCACATGACCCAGTTTTGAGTATGACGTCGTTTTTCTATTATTTGACATAGTGACCTAGTTTTTGAGCTCATGTGACCCAGTTTTAAACTTGACCTAGATATTATCAAGATAAAAATTCTGACCAATTTTCATGAAGATCCATTGAAAAATATGGTCTCTAGAGAGGTCACAAGGTTTTTCTATTATTTGACCTATTGACCTAGATTTCGAAGGTACGTGACCCTGTTTTGAACTTTACCTAGATATCATCAATGTGAACATTCTCACTAATTTTCATGAAGATCTCATGAAAAATATGGTCTCTAGAGAGGTCACAAGGTTTTTCTATTATTTGACCTATTGACCTAGTTTTCGAAGGTACGTGACCCTGTTTTGAACTTTATCTAGATATCATCAATGTGAACATTCTCACTAATTTTCATGAAGATCTCATGAAAAATATGGCCTCTAGAGAGGTCACAAGGTTTTTCTATTTTTATACCTACTGGCCTAGTTTTTGATCGCACGTGACCCAGTTTCAAAACTGACCTAGATATCATCAAGATGAACATTCAGATCAATTTTCATGAAGATCCATTGAAAAATATGGCCTCTAGAGAGGTCAAAAGATTTTTCTAATTTTAGACATACCGACCTAGTCTTTGATCGCAGTTGACCCAGTTTCAAACTTAACCTAGATATCATCAAGATGAACATTCAAACCAACTTTCATACAGATCCCATAAAAAGTATGGCCTCTAGAGAGGTCACAATGTTTTTATATTATTTGACCTACTGACCTAGTTTTTTAAAGCACGTGACTCAGTTTCAAACTTGATCTAGATATCATCAAGGTGAACATTCTGACCAATTTTCATGAAGATCAATTCAAGGGTATGGTCTCTAGAGAGGTCACAAGGTTTTTCTATTTCAAGACCTACTGACCTAGTTTTTGATTGCAGTTGACCCAGTTTCAAACTTGACCTATATATCATCAAGATAAACATTCAGAGCAACTTTCATACAGATCCCATGAAAAATATGGCCTCTAGAGAGGTCACAACGTTTTCTCATTATTTGACCTACTGACCTACTTTTTGATGGCACGTGACCCACTTTCGAACTTGACCTAGATCTCATCAAGATGAACATTCTGACCAATTTTTATGGAGATCCATTCACAAGTATGGCCTCTAGAGAGGTCACAAGGTTTTTCTATTATTTGACCTATTGACCTAGTTTTGGACTGCACGTGACCCAGTTACAAATTTAACTTAGATATCACCAAGATGAACATTCTGACCAATTTTCATGAAGATCCATTGAAAAATATGGCCTCTAGGGAGGTCACAAAGATTTTCTATTTTTAGACCTACTGACCTAGTTTTGGACTGCAGTTGACCCAGTTTCGAACTTGACCTAGATATCATTAAGATGAACATTCAAACCAACTTTCATACAGATCCCATGAAAAATATGGCCTGTAGAGAGGTCACAATGTTTTTCTATTATTTGACCTACTGACCTAGTTTTTGATGGCACGTGACCCAGTTTCAAACTTGCCTAGATATCATCAAGGTGAACGTTCTGACTAATTTTCATGAAGATCTTGTGAAATATATGGCCTCTAGAGAGCTCACAAGGTGTTTCTATTTTTAGACCTACTGACCTAGTTTTTGACGGCACGTGACCCAGTTTCAAACTTGACCTAGAATTTACCAAGATGAACATTCTGACCCATTTTCATAAAGATCCCATGAAAACTGTGACCTCTTGAGATATCACAAGGAAAAGTTTACGGACGGACGCACGGACGGACGCACGGACGACGGACGACGGACGCTGCGCGATCACAAAAGCTCACCTTGTCATTTCGTGACAGGTGAGCTAAAATCATTCTTATAGTATTGGTATAATACAGCTATACTATCAGATGACAGGTGGACAATTCAGTCCCTTCCAAATTATTTTGTTTTCACAATTTTATCTGCAAACAGAATGAGTCAATCTCTTTTCAGTATAGTTTTAAAACATAGATAAAACTCTTACCCTGTCAAAACAAAATGTGGACGAAACTCCGATAAATACATTAGATACTGTGCATACAGCTATATTCATTAAATAAAATGTTTACACGTTAAACACATTAGTTTGGCCTAGTATATGTGCCTGTCAATTTAAAATATAAAATATAAAATATTAAATAAAAAATATCTTGAAAACTGTATTTAATTTTTTTTCAATACGATTCAACGCAAACAACAAAAGTCTGTTAATCTAGTTCTAACTTGTTCACTAACTTATATTTGTCATTGTCAACACGTAATCATGTTTAAATAAGCGTCATCTTTAATGTTTTAGGCTTTCGTGAATAAATTAGAAATCAGAGAAAAACAAACTTACACAATGTATATAAATTAAATGCAAAATTAATAAATGACGGATGCAAGGTTCGAACCATCAGAACTATTACTACAAAATGATTACATGTCTATCCACTCAAACAACTGCGCCATCAAGCCGACTATACTTTCAATAGTTTTCCTTTTAAAAGAGACTGCTTAGGACTGATTGTTTATTTACCTGTTGCTAAAAATAAAAACGCCATAATACTATGCGGTACTTATAGTAATCTTATTTATCCTTTGAGTTTCAGTTGAATGCAATTAATAATTCGGATACTGCTGCATTTTAGTATTAATGCTTGAATAATGCTTTGCTTCGCCTGATGATCTGCCTTTTGCAAAAGCATTGAATACATCCGAATGTTGTCCGTAATACTATCTTTTTCTTTTTGTCACTTGAAGGTTTTTCTTCCTTGTTTTTTGGTTAACTTTTGGTTTAAACTTATGCACGAAGTTTTCATGAGTTAACGCGGGCTTTAGTTCATTCGAGGTTTACTACACACTGCGATAACACGTAGGTTCACCAAATTCTGATATAGTATTTACAGAAGTATGAGGAGATGGTCTTAAAGTCAGTTTTTTTCTGTAAAATAAATAACTGTTTCTTTAAGAAATTCATAGATTTATAATCGGATGACAGTTCACGGACATTACCCAGTTTTTCGTATTGTTATTGTTTTTGATTGGCAACGTTTACTTTATTTTGTAGAGACACTGATATGACGTAAGTAAATACTCAGAAAGCAGGGTTGAGAGAGCCTTTTCGCTGGTCAGAGCCTCGGATTCTTCCTACCTCCCCCTACCTCCCCCCTCATTTAAAATAATAATAATAATAACAATAAGAAAGAGTAAGGGTTGGGGCAGCCGGCTCGCAGCATACGATTAACCTGTCTTTCTTGGTTGTTTCAGAATAAATTAAAAAGAAAATTAAAACGACTGTTTTTTAACAGTTTAAGAAATTAGGAGAAAATGCCATAGAATTAAGATTTTTTGACACGTAATTGTCGTATTGCATAAGAACTATTTATTTCTTTATGTAATGTGTTGGTAAGGTTTTGCTTAGTTACAAAAGTTCATAAATCTTCAAGTGTATGTACAACTGAATACTAAGTATACAATTTGTTAAATATTATTTAAGAAATTTGAAATTTAACTACATATGGTCCACTTCTATACACAGCTATAACGAAATACCTACTCAATACAAATTTATGAATTTCTGAAATTTATTATTGTTTTTATTAAGGGCATGATATTAGATTTAATGATTGTTTTTCTGATGTCTTTACGTTTTGTTTCGACATATTAATTGCGTTAGCACATGTATGTTTAGAAAGAATTGTGGTATTGTTACCAGATTAATTTTGAGTATATATATACAATTTTAAGGTTGACAGCATTTGTCATATGCTTTTTATAAATTTAGAAAAACTTACATTCCTCACAGTTAGTTCCGTTTCTGTTTTCTGGACATTCACATTTGCCAGGAACTACGCATTTCCCTCCGTTAACGTAGCATTTGTCGTCACAAAAAACTGAAAATTTCAAAATAAAAACTAGTATTAATATTTCCCGAGCTATGGGATCGAAATGGTAAGTATTGATTCACTAAGGCCAAAGGTTTGACTTTTGGAGTTCCGTTGTACTCAATTGAAGAAGTGTCCCGTTTTTGTGTCATTATTAGAGTTTTCTTATTATAACGAACATTTTATTTATGTGAAAAATATCACACATATGTAATCTTTTATCTGGTAAAAATCTTAAATTGAATAGCATATATCAAAAGTAACTAAAAGAGCGTGCAAACATCGACAAGAATGTCATTTGGAAGTATAGTATGTAAAGAAATTTTAAGGCCACAAATACAGTTCCTTAAGACCTGTTGAGGGCTCACCAAAACACTTAACTTCTCAAACGGGAGATTTTAAGGGAATAAATTTAAAAGAACACTATAAAAATGTCATAACAAAATCTGTTTCTTTTATCTACTAGTTTCTGACCTATATATCATTTACCTGAACGTAAAAACCTACCAGGTTCAACAAAACAGACGTTGGAGACGTTACCGTAACCAAACATTTTTAAGGTCTTTGGAAACTTGTGAAACTCAAATTCCAAGGCTGACAGCATTTGTCATTTGCTTTTTATACATTTAGAAAAACTTACATTGCCCACAGCTAGTTCCGTTTCTGTATTCTGGACATTCACATTTTCCAGGACCTAGGCATTTTCCTCCGTTCTCGTAGCATTTGTCTTCACAAAAAACTGAAAATTTCAAAATAAAAACTAGTATTAATATTTCCCGAGCTATGGGATCGAAAAGGTAAGTATTGATTTACTAAGGCCAAAGGTTTGACTTTTGGAGTTCCGTTGGACTCGGTTGAAGAAATGTCCAGTTTTTGTGTCATTATTAGATTTTCTTATTATAACGAACATTTTCTTTATGTGAAAAATATCACACATATGTAATCTTTTATATAGTAAAAATCTTAAATTGAATAGCATATATCAAAAATAACTAAAAGAGCGAGCAAACATCGACAAGAATGTCATTTGGAAGTATATATAAGTATGTAAAGAAATTTTTAGGCCACAAATATAGTGCCTTAAGACTGTTGAGGGCTCACCAAAACACTTAACTTCTCAAACGGGAGATTGTAAGGGAATAAATTTAAAAGAACACTATAAAAATGTCATAACAAAATCTGTTTAAATTTTTCTACTAGTTTCTGACCTATATATCATTTACCTGAACGAAAAACCTACCAGGTTCAACAAAACAGACGTTGGAGACGTTACCGTAACCAAACATTTTTAAGGTCTTTGGAAATTCCAAGGCTGACAGCATTTGTCATTTGCTTTTTATACATTTAGAAAAACTTACATTGCCCACAGCTAGTTCCGTTTCTGTATTCTGGACATTCACATTTTCCAGGACCTAGGCATTTTCCTCCGTTCTCGTAGCATTTGTCTTCACAAAAAACTGAAAATTTCAAAATAAAAACTAGTATTAATATTTCCCGAGCTATGGGATCGAAAAGGTAAGTATTGATTTACTAAGGCCAAAGGTTTGACTTTTGGAGTTCCGTTGGACTCGGTTGAAGAAATGTCCAGTTTTTGTGTCATTATTAGATTTTCTTATTATAACGAACATTTTCTTTATGTGAAAAATATCACACATATGTAATCTTTTATATAGTAAAAATCTTAAATTGAATAGCATATATCAAAAATAACTAAAAGAGCGAGCAAACATCGACAAGAATGTCATTTGGAAGTATATATATAGTATGTAAAGAAATTTTTAGGTCACAAATATAGTGCCTTAAGACCTGTTGAGGGCTCACCAAAACACTTAACTTCTCAAACGGGAGATTGTAAGGGAATAAATTTAAAAGAACACTATAAAAATGTCATAACAAAATCTGTTTATTTATCTACTAGTTTCTGACCTATATATCATTTACCTGAACGAAAAACCTACCAGGTTCAACAAAACAGACGTTGGAGACGTTACCGTAACCAAACATTTTTAAGGTCTTTGGAAATTCCAAGGCTGACAGCATTTGTCATTTGCTTTTTATACATTTAGAAAAACTTACATTGCCCACAGCTAGTTCCGTTTCTGTATTCTGGACATTCACATTTTCCAGGACCTACGCATTTTCCTCCGTTCTCGTAGCATTTGTCTTCACAAAAAACTGAAAATTTCAAAATAAAAACTAGTATTAATATTTCCCGAGCTATGGGATCGAAAAGGTAAGTATTGATTTACTAAGGCCAAAGGTTTGACTTTTGGAGTTCCGTTGTACTCAATTGAAGAAATGTCCAGTTTTTGTGTCATTATTAGAGTTTTCTTATTATAACGAACATTTTATTTATGTGAAAAATATCACACAGATGTAATCTTTTATCTGGTAAAAATCTTAAATTGAATAGCATATATCAAAAATAACTAAAAGAGCGAGCAAACATCGACAAGAATGTCATTTGGAAGTATATATATAGTATGTAAAGAAATTTTAAGGCCACAAATACAGTGCCTTAAGACCTGTTGAGGGCTCACCAAAACACTTAACTTCTCAAACGGGAGATTTTAAGGGAATAAATTTAAAAGAACACTATAAAAATGTCATAACAAAATCTGTTGATTTATTTACTAGTTTCTGACCTATATATCATTTACCTGAACGAAAAACCTACCAGGTTCAACAAAACAGACGTTGGAGACGTTACCGTAACCAAACATTTTTAAGGTCTTTGGAAACTTGTGAAACTCAAATTCCAAGGCTGACAGCATTTGTCATTTGCTTTTTATACATTTCGAAAAACTTACATTGCCCACAGCTAGTTCCGTTTCTGTATTCTGGACATTCACATTTTCCAGGACCTAGGCATTTTCCTCCGTTCTCGTAGCATTTGTCTTCACAAAAAACTGAAAATTTCAAAATAAAAACTAGTATTAATATTTCCCGAGCTATTGGATCGAAATGGTAAGTATTGATTTACTAAGGCCAAAGGTTTGACTTTTGGAGTTCCGTTGGACTCGGTTGAAGAAATGTCCAGTTTTTGTGTCATTATTAGAGTTTTCTTATTATAACGAACATTTTCATTATGTGAAAAATATCACACATATGTAATCTTTTATCTGGTAAAAATCTTAAATTGAATAGCATATATCAAAAATAACTAAAAGAGCGAGCAAACATCGACAAGAATGTCATTTGGAAGTAAATATATAGTATGTAAAGAAATTTTAAGGCCACAAATATAGTGCCTTAAGACCTGTTGAGGGCTCACCAAAACACTTAACTTCTCAAACGGGAGATTTTAAGGGAATAAATTTAAAAGAACACTATAAAAATGTCATAACAAAATCTGTTTTTTTATCTACTAGTTTCTGACCTATATATCATTTACCTGAACGAAAAACCTACCAGGTTCAACAAAACAGACGTTGGAGACGTTACCGTAACCAAACATTTTTAAGGTCTTTGGAAACTTGTGAAACTCAAATTCCAAGGCTGACAGCATTTGTCATTTGCTTTTTATACATTTCGAAAAACTTACATTGCCCACAGCTAGTTCCGTTTCTGTATTCTGGACATTCACATTTTCCAGGACCTACGCATTTTCCTCCGTTCTCGTAGCATTTGTTGTCACAAAAAACTGAAAATTTCAAAATAAAAACTTGTATTAATATTTCCCGAGCTATGGGATCGAAATGGTAAGTATTAATTTACTAAGGCCAAAGGTTTGACTTTTAGAGTTCCGTTGGACTCGGTTGAAGGAATGTCCAGTTTTTCTGTCATTATTAGAGTTTTCTTATTATAACGAACATTTTCTTTATGTGAAAGATATCACACATATGTAATCTTTTATCTGGTAAAAATCTTAAATTGAATAGCATATATCAAAAATAACTAAAAGAGCGAGCAAACATCGACAAGAATGTCATTTGGAAGTATATATATAGTATGTAAAGAAATTTTAAGGCCACAAATATAGTGCCTTAAGACCTGTTGAGGGCTCACCAAAACACTTAACTTCTCAAACGGGAGATTGTAAGGGAATAAATTTAAAAGAACACTATAAAAATGTCATAACAAAATCTGTTTATTTATCTACTAGTTTCTGACCTATATATCATTTACCTGAACGAAAAACCTACCAGGTTCAACAAAACAGACGTTGGAGACGTTACCGTAACCAAACATTTTTAAGGTCTTTGGAAACTTGTGAAACTCAAATTCCAAGGCTGACAGCGTTTGTCATTTGCTTTTTATACATTTCGAAAAACTTACATTGCCCACAGCTAGTTCCGTTTCTGTATTCTGGACATTCACATTTTCCAGGACCTACGCATTTTCCTCCGTTCTCGTAGCATTTGTCTTCACAAAAAACTGAAAATTTCAAAATAAAAACTAGTATTGATATTTCCCGAGCTATGGGATCGAAATAGTAAGTATTGATTTACTAAGGCAAAAGGTTTGACTTTTGGAGTTCCGTTGTACTCAACTGAAGAAATGTCCAGTTTTTGTGTCATCATTAGAGTTTTTTTATTATAACGAACCTTTTATTTATGTGAAAAATATCACACATATGTAATCTTTTATCTGGTAAAAATCTTAAACTGAAAAGCATATATCAAAATTAATCACAAAATCATCAAAGTATAAATGCGGTATTTAGAATGTATACAGTTTAAATTCAACAATGTAACCTACATATTTCACAGTTTGGCCCCTCTGTGAAAGGCTTACACCTACATGTGTTGTCTTTGAAGCACACGCCTCCGTTAGTGCAGGTTGGTTCGCATTCCGCTGAAAAAAATATAGGCCCATCTATAAATATCAAGAAACGCTTTTACATTCATCTACATTATTCCGTTTTTTTTTCCCTGGTTGGATTTGATGAAAATTTTGGAGGGATATGTAGAGTTCTGGATCAGCTTTCCGCTGAGATCACGGTATCCACTAAAGTCCCCCGAACCCCGAATTTTCTCAGTTGGTCAAATTTTTAAAGGGAATAACCGGGATCCTGAAACATTTTAGGTAAAGCCCCGGCAGCGTTTTACCGAGACCCGAAAAAAAACCCAACAAATGCCAAATTTTTTTTTTTTAAAATTATAGGGTTGTCGACCAAGTGTAATTTTTCAAAGTCGAAAAAAATATCATGTTTTTTAAATGCTTGCATGAAGTTAAAAATTGATTAATTTTTATTGTGAAATTCTACATGAAATTCCCTAGGGAATTTTATCTATAGGAGTATCCAAAATAATAGTATGATAAAAATTACCTTTTTTGATCTGAAGAAAAAACTATAATGGTTTTAAGTCAGCCCCCCATCTGTGAAACTTTGTTTTTCAGGGCTAAATGAAATGTCGTTTGTTTTTTTTTTTTCTCCATTAAAAAATTTGTATGATTTCCCAGTTTTGCTGCTTTATTACTGAGGGCCCTTTTACTTCATTTTTGACAACTGAAATGTTCTGTGACAACCCCGTTTTAACAAACTATAAACTGTTTAAATCAGCACTATCTTTGAAACGTCGTGTTTCGGGGCATCAATGGAATCTCTTTTGTTGTTATTTTATTCCCCTTTAATGAATTTGTATGATTTCCCAGCTTTGCTGCATTATTACTGACGGCCTTTATTTCATTTCTAAAAACTGAAATGTTCTGTGCCCATCGTTTTAAAATATTAAACACTGTTAAATCGCACTATCTTTGCGGTGTTTGGGGCATCAATGGACTTCAATTTTTTGTTTTTTATTCCCCTTTAAATAATTTTGTAGATTTACCAGCTTTGCTGTTTTAAATACGCGGCCGTTATTGTTTTGAAACTAAAATTTTCTGTGACAATCCGTTTTAACAATATCTAAAACCTTTTTAAAATCAGCCCCCCACTTTAAAACGTCGTTTTTGGGCACAAGAACTCGATTTTTTTCATTTTATTTTTAATTAAAGAATTTTTTTCCCATTTGCAAATTTTGGCTGACGATTACTAAACGCTGTATTTCATTTTGACAACAGAAAGTTTTTTGACCCCCCGTTCAAGTCCAGAAACATCTGGATATTGCAATTTTTGTGATGCGAAAACGGTTTCTGTTTGAATTTTAAACGCCTTCGGCGTTTTTAAATTTTTCTTCAGCCTGCGTATTTTCAATTTAGTTTTAGTCGTTCTTTTTCCTGACGCAGCGCTTTAGACGGGGTTTTTTGCAGTTAAAGGGTTCCGCGAAACTTTCGTATTTTCTAGAATTTTAGATTCGATAGCATTGTTTTTCTTGTTTCTATCCTCTGAATCCAACCCGGTCTGAAATATACGCATGTAACGTAAAAAATTAGATAAAAAATAAAGAAAATATCACGGAAAACATGTTTTATAAAGTTTAATTTTACCCGCTCCCGAAAAAGCGGTTTCCCTAGCAAGAAGACCAAGTTTCCCCCCGTGCAGGCTGTTTTGGGGTCTTACTGTTCGCCATTCAGTCAGAAAAACTTTCGAAAATGTCCGTCAAATAAAAAAATAGTTTTGTTCAAATTGAGTGAGAAAGCCATTTTGAATATTTAGCAAGTAAAGTTAAAAGCGGATAATTCATTGGATATAAATTTTGGTATTTTTTTTACTAAGCCAAACGCGGAAAATCAAATGTTAAAAAATTGGTTAAAGTATTAAAAAATGCCGATTTTAAACGGGGCAAGTGAATTAGTTCATGCAATTGAAACCTTTTATTTTTAATTTACATGGCTGCATTCATGCATGTAAAAGTGAAAGGTACAGCAAAAAAAACAAAAAGAAAACGAGGCACAAAAACAAAGGGCCCAAGTTTTTTTGGGGGCGTTATTTAACCTGTTTTACATTAGTTCTTTGGTATGAAATAAAGCCCTAAAGGGTTTAAAGAAACCACCCTACCATTCTAATACCCCCCCTATCTCGCATCATTTTAAAATTTGAAATTTTGCGAAAGCAAGACACTATAAAATTCAAAAAACCCAAAAAACCGTTTAAACATAATAGCGACACTAAGACCAGTTTGGATTTTTTACGTTTTTTTAAAAAAATGGAATGTTGTCCGGGTCATAGCCTTATTGGGGAATCAAGTGATCCCGTATTTATGACTTTTTACCTAGAATCCCAAATAGAATTATGTCAGTATGGTGTGTTCCACTCTTTCTCTCTCTTCTCTTTTCCCCCTCTCTCTTCTCTTTCTCTATCTCTTTTCCTCTCTGAGACAGAGGCAGACCCTTAGAAAGTCGTGACAAAACGCTACACACTTTTTAAATTCAAAACCCCAGTAAAGTTATACTCCTAAACCCTCGCTTAATCCTACATTTCGGATGTCGGCGAAATTACAAGCTTTTTTCCCAAACATTGGTCCCAGCCCCTTATCTATCAAACCACTTTTAAATTGACTTCTTCTATATTGTTTTATTATTCCGTGGCCTAGTGGTCGCTTACTTCGAATGACTTTCCCCATAACGGATGTCTGTTGGAAACCTCGCTTGGAGTGTAGAAGCTACAGTAAGAATTAAGATTTTTCCCCTGGTTTAAAAGGGTGAAAATGAAATTTTTGCACATCGGATGGCGTTTCGGTGATTTTACCCGCCGAAAAAACCCATCGGCACCCCCAGCCAGATGACTTCGGCTGAAAGACAATAGTGGCTGCACTGATAATATATTGTTTATGTAAAAATACGAAAAAAAAAGGGATTTGTATTCTCTCTTTCCTAAGCTATTTTTCGTTAAAATACGTTGTTTTCCGTAAAAACATAACGTTTCGCTCAAACGATAAATAAATGGAAAATTTGTTAGAGGTAACGCAAAACACATGACGTCATTTGCTTGGACGTTAATTTCCCGCGCTCTACTTAAAAAAGAGCACAAAGAAAATATTTCTACCGTTATTGTAAAATAATCTGCCAAATAAAATGCAAAATGTTACGATATCAAGAAAAAGCCTTTTACCCCCAATGCCAGGTTCCCCAGGACGGTTTCTACCGAATGTAAACACATGAAAGATATTATTTTTCCGGGCCCCGGGGGAACTGTTTTGGGGTAACGAGGGGCCCGCAAGTTCCCCCTAAACGTTTCCCCAGCCCCGGGAATTCCCCTCTGCACCTATAAATGGGAAAAACCCCTTTTTTTTGCATACGATATCAAAAAAAAAAAAAAAATAAAATCAAACGAATGGCTTCCCTTTTTTAAACTATTTCCCTTTTAAACAGCGTATTTAAAAAAGCGCGGGAAAGCAAGCCCCCTAAACAGAAAAAAAACTCTGAGTTTTTAAAGACAATAACAAAATTTAGTTCCCGGGTTTTGTTTTATCAGTTTTCAGCGAACGAATGAATTTTTTATAAAAAAATTGTTTTGAATCGAGAAATAAGTATCGGAACAAAGAGGAAAATGTCAAGGATTTGATTTTTTCCCTTTTTTTAAATAAACTATAAATAACAAAAATTTTCAAAGCCGAGATCATCTTACACCCGGGGGTAAAATGGGGTTTTTCCGCCCGGTAAAAAAAACCGGAAATCCCCGTCTGGTATGCCCGAAAACCAAAGGGGTTTTCGGAAGATCGGTGGGTTTACCATGCCCGCCCTCCCTAAATAATGCCCCGGGCGGGCACCCCGCGTTACTTCCATCAAAACCCTTGCTTAACCCGAATTGTTTTGGTGTGACTCTTAACCCAAAAAATGATATAAAGGATCTTGTTGGTGGTAATATAACAGCATTTTTTCTGTTAACCTACTGCTACAACCAAATTGTGGGGGGGGGTTTATGTACGTGCATGACTTTTCCCGGTTTTATGCCACATTTACCCTGCGTGATGTTGATGCAAGTTAAGGTTGTTAACGTAAATGGGAATTTTAAAAAAAATAATACTTTATCGCTTCTTTGAAAGGATGAAGTGCTTTAATTTTTTATTTTAATAAATGGAAAAACTGATAAGAAGAATATTCCTTTCCCAATTTTTTTCTTTTAAATTTTTGTTTTTTTTGAACACGGTTACTGACACCCCTAATTTACCAATTTATATATTTTTCCTTTTTTCGGTGGGGATTTTTTTTCAGACTTACTTTTTCCCAAAATTTTTTTGTCCGTTTGTGCATTTTTTATATATCGGGGGTGTTACTTCCCTTCACTTCCCCCCCCCCTTTTTTATGTTCCCCCCACTTTTTGCCCCCATTTTCACTTTCTATTTTTTCTTCTTGCATCCCCTTTTCCCCATCCCCATTTTTTATACTTCCCTGGATTAAAATAGATTTTTTTGATAGAATTTTAGCAATGTTTTTATCTTTCCAACAGTTTTTTTTTTGTTATTTGGGCCCACTTTGAGATGTGTGGTTTTGATTTGGTTACTGGTTCAAGCTTTTGGGAGTCTATTTACCTTTTAATTTTTTTAATCATATCTTGTACAGGGGATAAAATAGATGACAGGAGAGTCTCTTTACGACAGACAACCACATTCTGTTTTTAAAAACAATATGCTACGGATTAATTGTAAAAAAAATTTCCCTGCTTTTTATGAAAATTTCAAAATTCAAAATGTTTTTTTTTCTGTAAAAGCTAAAAACTGGTCAAAGGACCTTTTTTTTAGAAATAATCCGGTAAAAAAGTTTTTTTTTAAGTAAAGCAAACATACATACAAATTAGATTTAAACCCTAAAAATATCTTTTTGCTCCTTGCAAATAAGGTTGGAATAGATCAAAATAATTTTTTAACAGTACTATGCTATGCTATACTATACTGTATTTTCAAGCGTGATAGGTCCAATTTTTAAAATTTACGTGGTTTATTTTTTTTTCTGATAAAATTTTTTTACAGTTTGGGTTAGCCATGACGGATAATATTTTTCAAAAAAACGGTTGTTTATCCAGATGGCTTTGCTTTTCGTGGGAAAGGGAAAGTAGATTTATTATCTCCCCTTTAAACCTAACCCTAAAAAACTCCTCAAAAATTAATAATGATCCTCGATTTTCACTGCATTTTCTCCTTTTTCGTCCGACGACAAATTCGGGGGTTGAAGTGGAATTCCACCCTTAATCAGAGAGAAAAATATTCTGTATTTCCACCCAAAGCAAATTTTAATTCTTAGTGGGAAATTTACTATTGGAGTTTATATAAACTTAAAGAGTTTTTTAACCTGGGATAAAGTACTTGTTGAGTGTTTCCCCGATACAATATGAAATTACAGCGTGTAATTTTGGGGGGAGTTGTAAAGGAATGTTGCCATGGAAAAGAAGGGCGGCGGGTTTAATTTTTTTGGTCCCCCAAAGCCCCTAACGACAAAACCCCTTGGTAAATATCGAGGACAAAATTTATTTTTTCAACCGCGAAATTTTTTTCGGGAAGACGGGGGCATTTTCAGAAGGGGGATGGAAAAGTTTTTTTATTCTCTAAAAGCGGGTTAAATTTAATTTTATAGGCTAGAATTTTGGGGGAAATTTTAGAGTAAATTTATTGTGGCTGAAATTCTAGCGGTCGGGGGTTTTGGGCCTTCATTACTGCATTTCACTACGAAGTCCTGAGTTTCACCTGGGGAAGGGTCTTATTATATATCAGAATCGCCTTATTTTTTTAAATGAATGCATATGCATACATTGGTTTCAATCAGATTGAAAAAGTGGTAACATTACATTTACAAAAAAGTTAATAAAAAATTGGTGCTTTTCAAAATTAAAATTTACTAAAAAAAGCAAATTTTGGGGCTGGGAAATTTTGCTGGCATAGCATGTACTTGGGGTACCCGTGTACCCCCTAAATTTTTTGGCTACATGATTGCATTTTTGGGGTTTTTGTTTTTTTTCAAGTAGTTGTTGAAAAACAGTGTTTGTTGCGAAGGGTCGAAAGCAGTGCCGATCAGTAGTGGCGAATTCCGGTCATATGCAGAGTGGTTTTAAATGCACGGTCAAAGAGTAGTGGTTTAAATGCACGTGTCCCAGCATTTTTCTGAAACCGTTAAATGGGGTGCGATGGTTTTTTTTGGTTTGTAGTGGCGCACATTGCTAACAAAATATAATGCTGACTGCTTTATAATGATAACGTTAATATATTATAGCACCAGAATTAGGCAGGTACTTCTATTTATGACAGGCTGGTCCGAACTTGCAGACCGGTAGAATTTTTAAATCGGTATTCAACTGTAGCCTCCGTTGGGAACTCAGAGGACTATATAGCGGTCATATATCTCCACACTTTTACGATAATTATCATTTGATATTAAATATGTTGCAAGTGCTTCTTGGTAAAAAATGTATGAACTGTTTTCATTGTTGCTTAATTTAGTGAGTCAAGAAATAATAATTCATTTTCTTTGTGTTTCACTGACATTACATCATTGTCAAAAAAGTCTTATCACGATCTGCACTGTTCGCCATTACGTCGGTATCTTTTTGGTAAGCACCCCTTTTAACAGTTAACGGTACTGTCTAAATTGAAAAATGGACAAGTTTACATTAGAAATTTAGGCGGAAAAGCCTTCTCTTGACTTTTAAAATTACACATTGACAAAAAAGCAATTTCCTCTGTAAAAGTTTCATTTCATTGAATAGATTCTGCGTCTATGTTAGATAAGAAAAGCTTATCGTAATGTACATTTAGGATTTTTATTTCCAGATACATATTTGCCTTCAAAATGTGATAATTTTCTTCCTCCGAAATAGATTTCCTTATATAATTATGTTCCTCGTGTCTGGTTCAAAAATATTGTCTATCAGAATTATCTACATTTCATGTCTTTTCTTAAGGTTAAAATAAAATATACTTACCTTTTTCGGCTGCTTGGTACGATCCTAAAGTCTTTGTCTGCATCATCAATTCCATCTTTTCAATTCTAGACTCGAGTTGTTTATTTTCAGCCTTTAGATCAAACATTTCATCGGTCAGTATATCCTTAACCATCTCACAATCACAAGTATTACCGCAAACACATTTTGTGTCTAAGAGTAAAAGTGCCAGAAAACTTACAGCAAGAAATATGCTCGCCATCTTGCTTAGTGGCGTCTGTATGCGACAAACTGTGATGTATGCATATTATATATCTTAAGTGGAAAACACTTGAAACACATGTGGACCGGACATACATGCTTAATGTTGGTTATAAAAAAACAATCAAAATTATAGTTGTTTCTCAAACGCCGGACATGGTTCATTTTTTAAAGTCCTTATACATGTTCAGCGTTTTTCAAACCATCATACATGTAAATTTGGTAAGTATGCTTTGCATAAGGAATGATAGAATATGATAGCAATTTTATTACATTTGTCAAATATTTGCATTGATTAGTAAATGTTCAGCAGAAATCGTGCGCAAACCAAATGAATAAATTATTAAGATCAGCGACAAGCTTTGTGGCTCGGTTTGTTGAAATGTCCCAGTGTGATTATATCAAATGTAAATGGAAAACTGGAATATCTATTAGTATCATGTATATCATATCGTATTACACAGGTCTTCAGATAGTTTAACCTTAACTGTGTTATTGTTTTTAAAAGACAATGGTCTACATTTCTTAAAGGGGGATAATTCTTTTCAAGGCAAAAATAAATATGTGTGTTTCCGGTCTCTGCCAAAACAATCAGGTTCGAAGGTAGGCCAGGTTCTTTTTTCTTCTTCTGTTTTGCTTGCCAGAAAGGAAGTGATTTACTTTTTTGTTTGTTATTAAAATTGTACATGAATTATAAGTAATATATCACGATTCAATACGTATTTAACGCAGTGCATGTATTGTGTATTTAAGTTTTGATAGACTTTTAATAAAGTACTTTTATATGACGGTATGGTGTAAGATCAGTAAGGCACGGGGTGGAGTGGTGTTACAGCCGCAAATAACAAAACATGAAAGATAGTTATTATCCAAAGCCCTATTCAATAATTAAATTATGCCCGGTGAATGAAATCCCACTGGACTATTCTGATAGGATAAATTCTTTCCAGGAACTAGAAAATGTATATGAATTAAATTGAGGAAAAGAGAAAAAAGCCGAAAATTGTATTTTGCATTGTTCTCTCACGCAAGCTATATTTAAACTGATATACCAATATCAAAAGTTTTATAACCATGCTAGTTTAGATCTAGCTTTCACAAACATTTTACTAGCCCGACTTTGTATTTAGAATCACAAATTTTGCTACCCCAAAAGTGACATTCTCATCCTAGGCTGTCAGGTTAGTGTGAGTTTAAATGATGTTCCGTACAAACTTCAACTGCCCAGTGGGCTGCTGCTTTTAAATGATTGTCATTCATCAGAGGTACGATGGTAGACGTCTAGTATGCAAAATAAATGGCTTTAAAACGCTATCACCTGCCCTCGTAACGATTTTCTTATCATAATATAGAATTAAACTTTGTTTACAGGGTGTCTGTCGCAGCTCGGAATTGTTTTGGACGAGTTGTTTATGCTGCTTGCGTTCATGGCCCTAAATATGCTGGAACCACTGTGGTGTGTCTTTCGGCTAATTCTTTTTCACTAGGGCATAGGTCGGTCCAGCTGAAAATAGGTACCAGCAATTTACAATATGTAAAAGTATGGACTGAACACGTTTATAAATACGAAGGACTTTTAATTTTCGTTTTCCAAATATAAATTTTGTCTGTTCAATGTTAGATCTGATTTATGCAATGAAAAATTACTATAAAACATGATAAACTGGCCTTGGCTCCAAGCAACCTGTGCTTGTAAGTCAAATTTCGTAGTACCGAATAAGCTGCGTGGTTTGAAATCCACTTAAATCTTTCATTTACAAGATCATTTTAGTGATAATATTTTGAAATCGAGGGCTTTTCCAAGATTTTTTTGTTTGGTTGGACTTTTTTTTTTTTTTTGTATTTTAGTGGTGGGGTGGGGAGAGAATTTGATTTCCTTTAGCCAACTGCTGATTGTAGAAATGAATTTGTAGAATACCCCATAGTTAACCTGATATAGACTATAATAATAATTCTTAACAGACCTTGCAGAAACAATTAGACTTTTTACTCTTGATAAGCTATTTCATGATTGTTGTCACCACAACTTCAATCGTCCAAAAAGAAACAAAATTGGATCACAAAAAATACGTGATTTTCGATTTTAATCATTTCAATAAATCGCATTTGCGCACGTGCACGCGTGGAAACGTCACACAAAACTCAATATTTCGTTATGGCGTGTTTGCATGAGTGTAAGGACAACACAACAAAGCCACAACTACGCCAACGCGTTTTAACGAAATGTCCAAAATCAGCCAACATACTTGTGATAAACATGATCAATTTGCATTTTATGTAGAACTGGTGCTTTAAACCTAAAATGCACTCCGTACGGTTTTCAACAAAATCAGTTTTTGTTTTGCAGACTGGAACCCAAAGTAAGAGTATATTGTGCAGACAAGAGCAAACTTGTGTCATTTTTATAGTAGCAGATCGACAACCACTGACTGGCATTTTATTAAGATTTACACAACCCTTAGTTTTCTTTCTAGTTTGTACCAATTTATATAGAAAATAAGAATAGGAAAAAGGTTATGTTCTTTAAAGATACTTAAAACATATCTTAACTGCTCGCTTTTTGTAAGGATTTAAATGAGTGGTCTATAACCTCTCCTGTCCTGCTTTGACGGTCCCTATTGGCGCTTTGTATTCTGCAAAGTCAATGAGAAAAATAAACGTTTATGATTTCTCGGCGTTTCAATTTATATATTCCAACATCAGCATGTCTATATGGTCTATGGTACACTGTGTTCCAGCAGCTTTGTAACATTGAAACACGGTTAGAGACTCAATGTTACAAGGTTTTTCTACTGTAATACAACTAGGTCTAAAATCTCAAATTTGAGCCGTGCCATGAGAAAACCAACATAGCATCCGCGCAGTCTGGTCAGGATCCATGCTGTTCGCTTTCAAAGACTATTAGAGAAACCATTAGCGACCAGCATGGATCCTGACCAGACTGCGCGGATGCGCAGGATGGTCTGGATCCATGCTGGTCGCAAACCCACTATGTTGGTTTTCTCATGGCACGGCTCATTTGTTTTGTAGTATTCCAAATACTGGTAGTAAGTTTTTAAGATCAATTCTCCGTAAGCAACACAAAAATAAAGAATGGGCAATAGTCTCAGAATTATTTCATATTTTCACCCATTTTAATTTTCAACTCATATGTGAAGAATTTAGTAATCGCGGCTCTGGTTTCCTTTTTGCTTCAACTAGCCATTTCTGAGAGTTATTTTTTCCTAAAATGTGACAATTTTCTTCACATATTGTGTTCTTTGTGTCTGAAATAGAGCTTTAATTTCCACATTTGCCTGGAATATATACCTTAATTAAATACTTTAAAGAAATATTTTCTTGTAACAAATTCATAGTTTTAGAAGCAACAACTCTTTAGAAGTTTACATGATCAATAAACGATAGTCTGCATGTATATTTACAGTTGGAAGATAGTGGAAGATACAGAGTACGCTGAAATTTCAGAAGTTTCTCTGGTTCTTCATACATGGGACTTTTTTTGTCAGTGCTAGTAAGTTTAGTTTGAGTTACGAAGACCTCTCGTAGGAATAATCTGGATATCTTCGGACAACAAACAGCACATGAGTAACGTCAGGTACCAATCAACAGTATGCCAAGGTGTTCTTTGTTTGTCAAAAATATTTCCTAATTATGAAACATAATCACAATAGCTCATTCTATTCAGTTATGAACTACCAGATCAGTTTTATGTAATAGTTTCGATTCGTGACATTTTTACTTGCGCAAGTATGTCCCGTTAATAAACTGTATGCCTTGAATTTTGCTTAAATACACGAAATATATTATTTACTTTGAAGAAGCAGAGGTATATTGCTTTGCACCTGTTGGTCCCGCCAGCCGGTAAGTCTGTCCCACTTGTTTTTTAGGGTCAGTAGATTGAAGCCCAATGTCAGAGAAGCCAAATATTTTGTGAACCACTTGACCTAGAACATTTAGACTTGATAGCATAATTGGACATATGAAGTAGATGACCCATTTTCCTTTATGGTCAGTAAGTCAAAAAATAAGATCACATAGGCCCGAACCTTGAAAATGATTTCAGGGTAATAACTCCAGAACCATTTGACTGGAAACCTTCAAACTAACTTTGTAGTATGATTTGGTTTATAAAGTAAATGACCCCTATTGTTTTTGAGGTCAGTAGCTTCAGCTTCATAATTTCAATGAAGAGACGATAGTGACATCCAATTCTTAAAAAATATTTCACCTTTCTTGTGGACAGAAAATGGAGCGTAAACTCGTTCTGTGGGAGAAAACAGTTTACTTTTTTTTTGTTTATTAATGTTACTATTCTTCGGTGATATATCTCTAAAAGTACCAGCGAAATTAAATGTTTACTAAAACAACTATGCGGCGATGAAAAAAAAACACTACTACCTTTGCAACAATAGTTTGCCTTTATTTATCTATACGAATTGATATTATACATGTACATCCTTTTAAAGAACTCCTGCGGATGCGCAGGATGGTCTGGATCCATGCTGGTCGCAAACCCACTATGTTGGTTTTCTCATGGCACGGCTCATTTGTTTTGTAGTATTCCAAATACTGGTAGTAAGTTTTTAAGATCAATTCTCCGTAAGCAACACAAAAATAAAGAATGGGCAATAGTCTCAGAATTATTTCATATTTTCACCCATTTTAATTTTCAACTCATATGTGAAGAATTTAGTAATCGCGGCTCTGGTTTCCTTTTTGCTTCAACTAGCCATTTCTGAGAGTTATTTTTTCCTAAAATGTGACAATTTTCTTCACATATTGTGTTCTTTGTGTCTGAAATAGAGCTTTAATTTCCACATTTGCCTGAAATATATACCTAAGTCCTTAATTAAATACTTTAAAGAAATATTTTCTTGTAACAAATTCATAGTTTTAGAAGCAACAACTCTTTAGAAGTTTACATGATCAATAAACGATAGTCTGCATGTATATTTACAGTTGGAAGATAGTGGAAGATACAGAGTACGCTGAAATTTCAGAAGTTTCTCTGGTTCTTCATACATGGGACTTTTTTCGTCAGTGCTAGTAAGTTTAGTTTGAGTTACGAAGACCTCACGTAGGAATAATCTGGATATCTTCGGACAACAAACAGAGTAACGTCAAGGTACCAATCAACAGTATGCCAAGGTGTTCTTTGTTTGTCAAAAATATTTCCTAATTATGAAACATAATCACAATAGCTCATTCTATTCAGTTATGAACTACCAGATCAGTTTTATGTAATAGTTTCGATTCGTGACATTTTTACTTGCGCAAGTGTGTCCCGTTAATAAACTGTATGCCTTGAATTTTGCTTAAATACACGAAATATATTATTTACTTTGAAGAAGCAGAGGTATATTGCTTTGCACCTGTTGGTCCCGCCAGCCGGTAAGTCTGTCCCACTTGTTTTTTAGGGTCAGTAGATTGAAGCCCAATGTCAGAGAAGCCAAATATTTTGTGAACCACTTGACCTAGAACATTTAGACTTGATAGCATAATTGGACATATGAAGTAGATGACCCATTTTCCTTTATGGTCAGTAAGTCAAAAAATAAGATCACATAGGCCCGAACCTTGAAAATGATTTCAGGGTAATAACTCCAGAACCATTTGACTGGAAACCTTCAAACTAACTTTGTAGTATGATTTGGTTTATAAAGTAAATGACCCCTATTGTTTTTGAGGTCAGTAGCTTCAGCTTCATAATTTCAATGAAGAGACGATAGTGACATCCAATTCTTAAAAAATATTTCACCTTTCTTGTGGACAGAAAATGGAGCGTAAACTCGTTCTGTGGGAGAAAACAGTTTACTTTTTTTTGTTTATTAATGTTACTATTCTTCGGTGATATATCTCTAAAAGTACCAGCGAAATTAAATGTTTACTAAAACAACTATGCGGCGATGGAAAAAAACACTACTACCTTTGCAACAATATTTTGCCTTTATTTATCTATACGAATTGATATTATACATGTACATCCTTTTAAAGAACTCCAAGGACTTTTTTGGTGAATATATTGTGGGATATCTAAGTAAATATAAATGCAACGTTTCCATGTAAAAATGAAGAATTTCAATTTTTGCTTTTCCCCCAAATTGTGATTTTCACCGATTTTACACACGAAGAAAATGCAATATTGCCATAAATGACATTATTATAGCTATCTTAAAAATTCAATTTGATCATACTACTACCCCCGAAAACTTTTATATAATTAAATAGTTGATATCTTGATCTTGATGAATAAATTCGAAATTCACGAAAAACCTTTACACGGATAACACAAATCCAACAGTACTTGGCGATATGTTGAACCATTCTATAGATGTATTATTTGTCATCTCATTGTATTAGTGACAGACGAACTTTATGAGAAATACTCGAAAGATTGTGGTCAATAAAACACCCGAAATAGAAACACATCGTACTGGAACAAATCAGAATGCTGAACATTTGTCTCATTTTCACATGCTATGCTCGGTAAACATTTGTCAACTTAAATAATTCGGCTATCCCCAGTACAGTAAGGCAAATATTCTTTACCAGTTTAACAATTCAATTCAATTCAAATTCAATTTATTTTATTATTTGTAACGTAAACAGATACTGTTTCTAGTTACATACAGGAAAACATATAAACATAATTATAGTGACAAGTTTACACATAGAACATCATAAATATCGTAAACCTTCAAAAATATGCTGAAGCTAACAATACGTGAGGTTGAAACTCAAAATATTTAATTATATATTGATGTAAGTAATTAAGCATTTCTTGAATTGGAATAACATAACATGGAACAAGATATATGATTGACAATATTGTGAACTAAGAAATAATCATTGTATAGGTATCCTTATTGGTTATTGTAATATTATATAAAGACAATATCGTACATAATACTAAGAAACTATGCAACAGCTAGTACATTCGACTGACGTAATAAGAAGGCATGATATACAAACTTTCCAAGTTTCAAGAGCGCTGAATGTTGTGTAGTGCTCATAAGTTCAGTAAATTTCAAAACACTTGGTCTTACATAGAAATATGGTTTGATATACATCTTTCTGATATCTCTGTAAAAAGGACAAATTATTATAAAATGATATTCATCTTCAATATCACCAGTATGACAAAAGTTACAAATACGTAAATTGCGGTCTATTATATCAGCACCATAACGTCCAGATTCAATACGTAATTGATGGGAAGATAATCTCAATCTTGACATAGCAATTCTATATTTATTAGGTAATAGATCTAAATATTTTTCAAACTCAAAAACACATTTAAAAGTTCTATATGCAAACAAAGAACGACTGTTGGAAAGGCTATTGTTCCAATTTTGAACAAAAACGTCGATTATGCGTTGTTTAAACTGTAAGTGGAAAGATTTCAAGTTATAATATAATGGATTATTCCAAATATATGAAAAACCATAGGTATCTAACAGCATCTTAACATTACTAGCCCAATTTTTAACTCCTCTATTACAACCATCCAACATTGCTTCATATAAATACTTAACAATAATGTTTTTAGAATGAATAATTTTGCACCAATATTTAATTATGCGTATATATCTATTAATAAATAGCGGATACCTTCCCAGTCCCCCATATACACCCATATTGCAAGATGATGTTTTAACATGTAACAATAGTTTGCAAAACTTAAGATGTATTCGTTCAATCTCTTTAGATTTACCAAAACCCCAGACTTCGCATGCATAGTTAAGTGTAGAGCCAACAAAGGCGTCAAATAACTGACATAGAGTTTTAGGTTTTAAGGAAAATTTACTTGTATTCGCTAACAAAACATTTAAAGCTTTTAATCCTTTCCCTGCTAGCGTTTCTTGATTTAATAAAAACGTACCAGTGTAATTAAATACGGTCCCCAAATAATTGAAGTTATCGACAGTTTCTAAGGGCATATTATTATACGTCCATTTTTCGGTTAATTTCAATGGACCCCTCTTCCTAAATACAACAATCTTACTTTTGTCTGGATTGACTTGTAGATTCCAATTTTTACAATACACATTTAAAAGATCTAAACTTCGTTGGAGATCAGATGGAGTTTTACCAAGGATAACCATATCGTCAGCAAACAGCATCAAAATAAATGATATGTCATCCAAGCTTAAACCACTGTTAACACCCTCAAGTAAATATAACTCTAAATCCTCAAGGAAGAGTGAAAATAATAGAGGAGAAATTACCTCCCCTTGTTTAAGGCCCATTGAACATTCAAAAAAATCTGAGTATGACTTACAACCTCTTATACAAGCTTTCACCTTGGAATACATATCACGGATAATTCTTAAAGTGTTACCAGTAATACCTAACTGATGTAGTTTGTACCATAAACCATTGCGATAGATACTGTCAAACGCCTTACTAAAATCAATAAATGCACATGCTAAACGTCAATTTTCACTAAGAACTTTAATAATTATAGCATTCAATACAAAAATTGCGTCAACAGTTGAACACCCTTTTCTGAAACCAAACTGCGCATCACTAATTATATTATTACTTTCAATCCAATTGCTTATTCTTTTGTTTAAAACACCTGTGAATATTTTAGAGAAACAACTAACTAAGGTAATACCCCTATAATTATTAACATCTGAAGGATCATTCTTCTTAAATAATGGCACAATAATACCTTCCATCCAACTGTCTGGGAAAAAGCCACTGCCTAAAATACCGTTAAATATGTCAACAAGATGAGACAGTTACTTAGTCAGTTTTTTATACTAAAATAGTTTGGACACTGTTTGTTTAGTCGTGCGATTCAGCATTCGGGGGTAGGGGGAGGGGAGGGGTGTAATAGGACAAAGGAAAAAGGTAAAGGCCATAGGACTTGAACTTAGAAAATTGTCTCCTCTTTTAGATTTGCGTGTGTGTTGGGGGGGGGGGGGGTTTGGGATAAGACTAAGGTAAAACGTGTCACCTAAATTCTTTAAATTTTATTGTCAAACTGGTATTTGTCAGTTGAAAAACCCTATAGATTAAGGGAAGGGCTGGTGAAAAGTCAGGGTCACAGGATCATGAGCCTCAAAAATAGCTTCCAAAAAGTAACTTCAGAACCAGATGAACCTGTCAACTACATAGGCGCATTGGTCTTGGTCAGCATGCAGATGACCCCTGTTTAATTTAGATCAGTAGATCGTAGGTCAAGGTCATAGGCCTGAGTTCGGAAGTTCAAAGCCAAGTGGTTTTCAAGTTACTGAACGGAAATTGTTTTCAAAGTTTATGCTCCTGTGCTAGTGACTTTTGGAATAATGGCCTTGATATTGGTTGGGATCATCTTCGGACAAAGACTAATGTGTCACTGAATATTGGAGATTTTACATCGTTAGGTTCTTAAGTATATTAATCGGAAACCGTTTTCAATGTTCAAATCCTTCCCTTGTTTTCTCCTAGTAATAAAACTATTCTCGTAATTCTCGTAATTGCGAGATAGTTATTTCGTAATTACAGTATCTTTTCTCGTAATAATGAGATATTCTCTTGCAATGACGAAATAAAGAAAGACATGTCATACACTACTTCTGCTTGTACTAAAAAGAATATCAGTTGCTTGAAAGGAGCGTTTGTGAAATGCTTGTTATTTGAACTTTAATCCCACCACATTACCTTGACATTTTGATATTGAAGATGCATGACCCTAAGTAGTCATAGGATATCACCGTGCGAAACTCCGTTCTGTTCGTTGTCATATTATGGCAACCATTAAAGCTATATGAACAGAAAGAAACGTGTAAGGACAGACGGACTGAAAATCAAAAAGAAAAAACCATGTACACTTAAAACAAATATGTATTGAATATCATGAATTATTGTAAAGAGATAATATATGTATTTCTTTCCAAATACTCTGTGAAATACAAGTAGTGCTTTATCAAAGCCTCATGATACATAAACGTTGCAATGTCTTTGAATTCTTTGTAATCTAAGAATATTGTGGACATTGGAATACTCAAAACTAAAACAGTCCATTCGCTATCCGACTGGTACAGTAACAGTGTTATATAGACAAATTACTGACATTATATACCTGCGGTCATTTTCATTCTTTTTCATCAAAGTAGAACCACGCATTTTAACAAGTATGTATTCTCTAATATTTTTCGAAGACAATTCCAGAGAATCTAAAATTGCCAGTAGTCCTATGAAAACTTTACGATACGTTTCAACTACACTTTTTACTGAAACCTGCTGGTTTTCTAAAACAGTATCAAACAACTGTCTTTCACACGACAGTATTGTCTTGAATTTCTTGACAAATTTAGCAGCTCTCTCTCTCTCTCTCTCTCTCTCTCTCTCTCTCTCTATCTCTGATGTAAATATATAGGAATTCAGTGCTACCTTACTCTTAGCTCTGCCATACTAATATCCAACTCTTCACATCAAAGTCACATAGCAAGAGTCAATATTTAAAAGTCATTGTACTGTACAGTTATTGACTTATGTGGAGGACAATATGTGTTTTAACGGACCTGTAAAAATGATATTGACCGAGGACGCAGTCCGAGGTCTATATCATTTTTATAGGTCCATAAAAACACATATTGACCGAAACATAAGTCTATAATTGTTATTTTATATGCCCTTCTCAAATGCATATATTTGACTGGCCCATATATCATACATACAAGAAAATGTGATATGACAAAAGTCAATATCATTTTTGCAAGTCAATATCGCTTTTTGCGGACCCGCGCCTGCATTTATTTCGACCAATCAAATGAGCACATTTGAGAAGGTTATATGGTATTTACTTTTATGTGCTTAATAATTCGGACACTTTTGAAAAACGCTTTACGATTATGAGTTTTTACTGGAATGAACATGATCGAAGCAGACGAACGCTTTGATGACCAGTTGTCAACAACAGTGTCAGAATGTAAGTATTTCCAGAGAAAATTACCTTCAAATATCCGCACCGCTAAAAGTAAAAATTGTGTGTCGTGAGGGACACTTAAATTTGAGGTGCAGCGAGGTACTGATTTAATGAGAAAACAATTCTGCCTGCTTCAGACGACTCTTTTTCTTAGTTGATCAAAACATGTTTTACAATTCTGTACTACCCTCAGTATTTATTTAAGAAATTTTACCGATTTCTGTTGTATAATAATTAATTCAATAGAGAAGAAAGTGCCAGCATTTTGCAGACAAGGGAAACAATTCATAAGATATAAAATCGGCGCGGCGTCATAATAATGCATAGTTGCGTCAAAAAGTGTAACAACAGCAACAGAATCTGCATGTGGGTGAGAAAAGTTGTAAACATTAATTTGCGCTAAGATAGATTTTATTGCCATTACCAACTTTTAGTAACATCGATCTATTGGAAAATCGATAAATTTGCCTATATAAACAAAGAAGGAAAAAAATACTTAAACTTAAATAGAAAAAGTTCTATTTGGAAATCAAAAATTCGATACCCCACAAATTAAAGTTTAATTTATTCCGGATATTATAAATATTTTTTTAAAAAAATATTTTAATATTTGGTTGGTCCTTTTTGACTTTAAATAGACCCACCTCAGTTCATATAGACTCTGTAGGAAACGGATCAAAAAAATTGACTTTTTCAAATATAGCAGATAAAATGAGATATTTTCCGCAAAAAATCAAAAATTCGATACCCCTAAAAATGTAGAAAAATTATTCAGTTTTCATTATGTGTAATTTGTTTTAAATTTTATAATGGTTTGTTTGGTCCTTTTTGCATTTTAGTGTGTACAGTGAACATTTCTTAAAAAATTCCGGCATTTTCCGCCGTTATCCGTAAGTACTCGGGAGCTATTACGGAAAATATTGTCGTCTGCTAGTCTGACTTTGTCGGTACAAATTGTTATAGCTCAAAGCCTATAAATTGTAGGCAACTTCACATTGACAAAACGAAAAAAAAAAGATTATAATTAGACAATTTAAAACAAATTAATTGTTGAACTCAGAAACGCCGAAACCTAGATCCGCTATTGTTTAATATAACGCTATGGAGGATTTAGTGTTCAATTCGCATTAAATATACAAATGCTTTTAATTTTCACCGCAAAATATACTTAAAGCAACTAATTCTCATGTTTTTCCGTAATATATAGTCTGTCAGTAATTGAGTTTCAAAGCATTCTTAAGAAATATAACGATGATTAATTTATTAATTTCCAGATACCTATATTATTTTTTGCCGAACAATCAAGAGACTTTTTTATTGCCGCGGCGGTCCGGGTCCGATCTCCGACGCGGTCATTTTTTTTTCTTCATATGGGATTTGTTAATATTTTTTAAAAAAGAAAAAAAATCATTTTATATTATTCATAATATGACCAAACTTTAATTTGAAAGATAGCCTTGATGAACTGATAATTCTGCTTCTTTCCGAACCTTCTTTGTATATATTATTCTGTATTCTTAAATTTATGCATGTTTTTGGTACATTCTTTAATCATTCGTTTTAAAAAATTGCGATATCTATTATTTGATTTAATTGTAACAAATATCTTAAAATTACCCTTTGACTTTTATTGTGTATTACAATATTGCCTAGGGGTAAACAATATCCGGTCAGTGTTGTTTCAAGGCGGGTCATAAAAGATATGTTACCACTCTTACTATAAGTGATACGTATTTTTATGGTTTTATGGTTTTTGCGGTGTAATATATGTTTTTCACTTTCTTCTGTCTTTATATAGTCTTTTCCCTTTCTTTCATGAAATTTGTTTTTACGATTTTTACCCTTATTTCATTAATCGTATGACAGTAAGAAGAATCAGTACAAATTTAGAATTCACATCGTTAACAGAGTTGTTCCGTAAATATCTACTGAGTAAAGAACCTGGCCCAAATTTCACGAAAAATCTTAAGTTATTACTTAGTTAAGTCTGCTATTCTAAAATTGAGATATTGATGAAGTTAATGTTGTTAAATGTTGTTGTTTTTTCTGTAACAATATATTTATAGTTAAAGTATACTATGGTAGCAGTATTTGTCAGCAGTACTTATTCAAGTCACGCAAATATGATATTTCTATTTAGGCACGATATAAGAAACTAAATCCTTACCATGCTAAATTACAATAATGAACTTGTCTATCTTTCAATTTGGACAGTACTATTAATTATGAAAAGGGTGCATACCAAAAAGTTACTGGCTGAATGGCAGATAGTGCATATCATGATCAGTCTGCACGGATGTGCATGCTGATCATGATCTATGTTGAGCGCAAATAACCAATCTGCGCTATTTACCAAACGCGCAGCGCATATAACAAATTTTTGTACGTTGGTTATATGCGCAATGATTTACCAATCGTTGCGCAGGATAAATTTAACCTGCCCGATTTACCAAATGCGCAGCGCAAATAACAAATGTAACTTTATATATCAGAAATTTGCATTTCGTGTTTGATAAATCATGCAGTTGGTCAATTCATTAATAAATATAGATGTCAAATTCTGAATATCTCGGTACTTAAATTAGGTGTCATAAATTTGTTTCTACATCAGTAAATTCACGGCAGTCGGTCACCAGGTTTCAATACCTCCAATCTTATACAAGATGCAATAAAACCCAAACATGCGTGAAGGTGTGATTTCCTCCAGCTTGCACACGTCGTCCCCTGGTATGTTTTGGGCTATTTTAATAATTTTCTACTTCACCCGAGCACACACTTAGCAAAATATCGTTTTTATTATATTGAAATATCTTGAAATTTCCCAATAATATTCTTTCTACCAACGGGAGCATATCTCTCAACATGTCTAAGATAAAAGATGAAATAAAAAAGTCACAGAATTAAAAGAAAATTCTTACAGATCTTATCTATATTATTATTATTATCATTATTATTATTATTATTATTATTTTATAGTACAAAATCGATTGAATAAAGAGTAGACCTTTGATTACAGACTAAAACTATAGAGTTTTTTTACAAATCTAAATGGATCTATAATGTTACACCTGTAACTTACATGGGAGGTCGGTCCTGCGCTAATAGCAAAGTTTGAAATTACACTGTATTTCAGATATATTTCATTCATAAAACATACTATTTATGTAACTTTCAAATGAATACTGTAGAAAAATGAATAGAAAAAGAGTGATTTCTGTCAAAACGAGAACGAAATATTACATTTTTTATCCGCGCAAGATGTGTGTCTGCGCTAATAATAAATCTGGAAATTACTCTGATAACTTGAATATCTTTTATAACTCATATTAACTTTTACTTTGATTAACGATTACAGACTAAAACTATAGAGTTTTTTTACAAATCAAAATGGATCTATAATGTTACCCCTGTAACTTGCTTGGCAGGCCGGTCCTGCGCTAATAGCAAAGTTTGAAATTACACTGTATTCAAACATATTTCATTCATAAAACATACTATTTATGTAACTTTCAAATGAATACTGTAGAAAAATGAATAGAAAAAAGAGTGATTTCTGTCATAACGAGAACGGAATATTACATTTTTTATCTGCGCAAGATGTGTGTCTGCGCTAATAATAAATCTGGAAATTACTCTGATAACTTGAATATCTTTTAAAAATCATATTAACTTTTACCTTGATTTACGATTACAGACTAAAACTATAGGGTTTTTTTTACAAATCTAAATGGATCTATAATGTTACACCTGTAACTTGCGTGGAAGGTCGGTCCAGCGCTAATAGCAAAGTTTGAAATTACACTGTATTTCAGACATATTTCATTCATAAAACATACTATTTATGTAACTTTTAAATGAATACTGTAGAAAAATGAATAGAAAAAGAGTGATTTCTGTCATATTACATTTTTATCCGCGCAAGATGTGTGTCTGCGCTAATAATAAATCTGGAAATTACTCTGATAACTTGAATGTTTCTCATAAACTATGTTAACTTAAACTCTTGCGCAGATAACAAATGTAATATTTCGTTCTCGTTATGACGAAAACCCCTTTTCTTTCTAATTATTTTCTACTCTGAAAACATTTTTTTAGAAGTTACATAAATGGTATCTTTTAGAATTGAAATATGTTTGAAATATCGACGTCATTTCAGGATTTGCTATCAGCGCAGGACCGACATCCCGCGCAGGATACAGATGTAACAAAATATTCATTTGGCAAAAGCTACAATTTCAGCCTGTAATCATAAAACAATGATAAAGTTAGCATGGTTTATGAAAGATATCATAGTTATCAGGATTATTTCCAGATTTTTTATTAGCGCAGGGCAAACACATCTTGCACAGATAACAAATGTAATATTTCGTTCTCGTTTTGACGGAAATCACACTTCTTTCTATTTTTTTTCTACCCCGAAAACATTTTTATGAAGTTACATAAATAGTATCTTTTATAATTGAAATATGTTGCAAGTATCAACGTCAGTTCAGAAATTGCTATTAGCACAGGAACAACATCCCGCGCAGGCTACGGATAAAACATTATAGTCAGATTTTCAAAAGCTACATTTTTAGATTGTAATCGAAAAACGAAGTAAAAGTTAAAATGGTTTATAAAAGATATTCAAGTTATTGGAGTAATTTTCAGACTTCTATTAGCGCAGGACACACATCTTGCACACCTACAAAATGTAAAATTTCGTTCACATTTTGAGGAATTTTATTAGTTATTCATTATATTTATCTCACTATAAAACATTTAACAATTATATAAGTATAAAAGATCTGTAAGTTCGTCTTTTAATTCTGCTTATTTTTGTTTTATTTTTAATCTTGGTCATGTCAAGAGATATGCTCACGTCGGTAAAAAGAATTGCGCTTTTTCAATATGATGAAAAGAAAAGCGATATGGTGAAATGTGGTAAGTGTGTGGCAGTTCAGTCTGTTATGTAAGTCTCCTTTATGTTCTATATTCGGTATAAAATGACTGCGTGTGATCGAATGAAGTAAAATACTTTAGTTATAAAAAGAATAGAGAGGACGATGTGGCTATCCGAAGGAAATCACACCTTCACGCATGTTTGAGTTTTATTGCATATTGTATCATATTGCAGGTATTGAAACCAGGTGACCGACTCCCATGAATTTAATGATGTTGAAATAAATTTATGACATATTTTTAAAACCAAGATTTGCAATATCAGTCTGTAATTGTTAAACAATGTAAAAGTTAGCATGGTTTATGGCAGATATGCATATTATCAGAGTAATTTCCAGATTTTCTATTAGCGCAGGATCGACATCCCGCACAGGCTACGGCGTTTAAAAGTTAAAAAAAGTATAAAAATAAATAAAAAAAAATACTTGTGTTATTAAATATACCTGGGATATTTTGTATCATTTTAACGTTTTTAACACCTATGACAAATGACTCTTAATACTGTCGTCAACAGAAATTTATAGGCCATAAACTACCAGGGACGTGAGAAATTACCGCATAAATACGCTCATTTACTTTAAAAAATGTTTTTCTTTTTCTTTACAAATTCACACCTTTACGCGTGCCTGATCACCGTCAGTTTTACAATTTTATGTAGGCCTATAAGTCTAACACTCTAATGATATTCAATTTTATCGGGAGATATCATCCATATGTTAAAAGCGCAGACTCATTTACCAAACGCGCAAGACAGTTGCCCTGCGCATATAAGAAATATATAAGGTTGCCCGATTTACAAATCGTTGCGCAGATAGCAAATTGGTTATTTGCGCTGCGCGATTTACCAAATGCGCAGATTGGCTATATGCGCGTAACATCTACACTGATTGCAAAGGAAGAACCAATCGTGTTCAGCATGGCAAGGGTTAAGTATTTCCTTTTAACAGTATAAGTCTTATTTCTATATTTCTTTTTCTTTAAAGCGACCGGCCTCCAGATCGTTCGACAACAAAAATACTTTTTAGAGATCTTGAAAAACAAAATGCTATATTTCTTATGAAGGCTTCAAAACTTAATTACTGACAAACTTTATGTTATGGAAATACATGAGAATTTGCTGTTTTTACTACCTTTTACGATGAAAATCGAAAAACGTTAGTGGTTTAGAATTTTGAAAATATTTTAGAATCAAAAGCTCATATTCTAATGTTCATAATATATGAAAGAAAGCGCGTATAGAGGAAGTATATACGCTTTCTAAATATTTTAGATAACATATTCATATTCTTGAATATTTATTTTATTTACAGACAGTTTCTTGTGCGTAAATATTTCTTTTCTGTACATAGATATACGTTAGCATGATGTTTCATGTATTAAAAAGAAAGTAAATCTATGTGTTCGATGTATAAAATGTAACGATTTCTAAATATTTTCGATAACATATTCATATTCTTAAATATTACTTTTATTTGACAATTAATAAAGTATTATATAATTTTTCGACTTGTTCCGATTTTCACTTTAATAATTACGAAAACTTCATTTAATTCAAGTATATCGTTTAGCAAACCGCCCGCCTGTAAATGCATCAGATAATGACCAAAGATGTTAATTATCGATTTTTCCCCAGTGTTACTACAACAACAACAATTAGTACGGAAATCAACGAATCCGTCCGGTAGCGATGATATTGGATTATTGGTTTTATTGATTTTTATGATAGGTAGATCTGTCCCGCTTTATCGGTTTCGAGATGTTACTAAAAGTTGGTAATGTATTATATTATTGTTATATTTGGCAGTTACACATTAAATTAGAAACTAGACTCTAGTCCACATGATCACGTGATTAACACGTAATAATACTTCAGTCGAACGGAGAGGCCTGTATACATTTACAGGATTGAATCTGACTGCTTTGTTTCAAACAAAGTCGTGTTAATTGTTAGTTTTTAGTGCACAGATTCATTGTATTTCATACCGAAATAGTGTCCGAATATTTAAGCACTCTGGAGGTCGATTTTGACAGCTTTTACTGGCCCACTTCGGACGACTTTTTCTATGAAAAAAAATCCGCAATTATACGACTTTCTTGTTTTGCATAGAGATTTATAAAGAACCTAAAATTATACATGTGAAATGTGATGCAAGTTCAGTTTCAGAATGCAAAGTTATCATCATAAAACCACCAAAAGTGTCCGGATTTAGGCACTGGACCAGTATTTACTTTTTTATAATTTGGCTGCCACATTTGTTGTTATTAACATAAAGTCAATTTCCTCTTAAATCTTATTTTCGATAATTCATTAATAATATATTTTTCAAAGGTTTAAATATTTCATTCGCATAGTAGAAAGTCTAACTGAATCCTTTTTAGCTCGACTATTCAAAGAATAGCAGAACTATTGGACTCACCCATGCGTCGGCGTCGGCGTCCCGATTTGGTTAAGGTTTTGTATGTAAGCTGGTATCTCAGTAACCACTTGTGGGAATGGATTGAAACTTCACATACTTATTCACTGTGATAAACTTACCTACATTGCACAGGTTCCATAACTCTATTGTGCTCTTTTACAAAATTATGCCCCTTTCTCGACTTAGAAATTCTTGGTTAAGGTTTTGTACGTAAGCTGGTATCTCAGTACCGACTAATGGGAATGGATTGAAACTTCACACACTTGTTCACTGTCATGATCTGACATGCACTGTGTAGGTCCCATAACTCTGCTTTGCATTTTTTTTCCAAAATTATGCCCCTTTTTCAACTACGCAGTTTTTGGTTAAGTTTTTGTATGTAAGCTGGTATTTCAGTATCCACCTATGGGAAAGGATTAAAACTTCACGCACTTGTTCACTTTATGAGCTGATAAGCACTGTGAAGGTTCCATAACCCTTTTTCCCATTTTTTCCCAAAATTATGCCCCTTTTTCCACTCGTATTAATTCAATTGACAAGGCTGTTGAATAGTCGAGCGTTGCTGTCCTCCGACAGCTCTTGTTTTATTACCTCCCGTTATTGTTCTGATCGAATAAATTCATGTGATGTATTAAAAGAAGTGCTTATTGGACCATTTAATAAGTACTACATTTTCTCTTTGTGGGGACTTGCTTCATCGGGTTTTAACCTTATTGAATTTTAACGAAGTGAAGTTGACATAAACAAACATGATCAGATATCCTGTTAGTATATACTTTAGGCATGTTGAACAAAACTGTTCAGAAAGGATGGTGCATGTGAGCGTTTTCTTAAACTCTAGCCACAATCATTTGCGATACCAAACTACAACACAGTGTTACTTCCCCTTATCGGTACAGTAGACAATATTCCTGTGCGAAGGTTGGTGCGATACCATTTACTTAATGTCTTGTACAGAAAGCACCATTTGCATTTACTGCTTACCTATATCATCTAAAATAAATCTATCATCTGATAGCAAAGTTTTCAACGGTGTGATTGCCTTTATAATCTTTTATCTATGCACCGACGGGTCTTTTGCATACTAGGGAGTAGTGGAGGACGGCACCACTCTAGATCACTTTTTCCCTTCTTTGTTTATATGAAGCCGCCATCTTGGATTGGGTGTAGTCAATTTTCGGGATGGGACTCATTTGAACGAAATGACGTATGATTGGCCTCCATTTTTAGGAACTGGAAATAATGAAAAGATAGCAAACAATGCTGCTCTGTTCATCTTTTATTTTGTGCAAATAACATTTCAAAATACATTACAATATATATACTCAATCTCCATACGGGTAAGATATATGCCCATCTCGCACTCTTTAACACAATCCTATGTTTTTTTGTTTGCGTCATCGTTAAAAGTCTAGCTTCATCACGGTCTCGGCATATTTTTCGAGAATCTTTCACCGGTACCACTTGGTTTGATGGGCCAATCATGTCCTTGTTTCAAAATAGATTGACATTTGATTTTTAAAATTCAGAGTGATATCTTTTATTTTACAGTGAGTTTGTTTCCCAACCTCTTCAGGATTTTGTAACTGATACGCACAACTTTTTGGTCCACTAGGCACAAAGGTCTTGATATGAATTCCTTGTATTTCGTCTGTACGATCATCTAAATAATCGCCAAATGAGGGCATCCAATATCCAGCTTTTAATGTAAATACAACAGAATCGGCATTGGCGTGCAACGCGCAGAGTCCTAGCTTTTCTAAGTAAGGGTATAATTTGTGTCTAGCTTGAGTATATGCGTAGTATATATGCGGCATGACCACGTTGGTTTTCCAAGTAGGCTCTACAAATTCACCCCTGTACATCCAGCTCCTCCTCCTCCTCCTCCTCCTCATCCACTTCCTCCTCCTCCCTCCTCTTCCCCCCTCATTCTTCTTCGTCACCCACCTCCCTCCTCTTCCACCTCACCTCCACCTCCCACCTCCTCCACCACCCAGAATCTCCTCTCTTCTCCTCCGTCTCCTTCCTCCTCCCACTCTCTCCTCCTCCCTCCTCTTCTTCCTCCCTCCTCCTCCACCATCTCCTTCCTCCACCTCCCTCCTCCTCCGCCTCTACCTCCTCCACCACCATCCTCCTCTGTCTCCTTCCTCCTCCACCTCCCGCCTTCTCATCCCTCCTCCACCTTCCTTCTCCTCCACCTCCCTAATTCACCTCCTCCTCCACCTCCCTCCTCCTCCTCCACCTCCCTCGTCTTCTACCTCTCCCTCCACCTCCCTCCTCCTCCTCCTTCACCTACTAGCCCGCCCGCTTAGCTCAGTACAGCGTTGGTCTACGGATCGCGGGGCCGTGAGTTCGGTCCTCTGGCGAGGCGTATGTTCTCCGTGTCTATCTGATAAACGACATTGTGTCTGAAATCATTAGTCCTCCACCTCTGATTCATGTGAGGAAGTTGGCAGTTGCTTGCGGAGAACAGATTTGTACTGGTACAGAATCCAGGAACACTGGATAGGTTAACTGCCCGCCGTTACCTGACTGAAATACTGTTGAAAAACGGCGTTAAACACAAAACAAACAAACAAACCGTCACATTCCTCCTCCTTGGCAGTTATTCGCCATCATTACAAATATCGGATACTTTAAAAGAGATGGCGTTTTAACTTACAAAATCTTATCCCCGGGGAATGTTCTATTGACCACGTGACGTGAAAATTTATCATATTACGCCATCACTTGCTTTTAATTTCACATGCAGAACTACCTTAATGCACGTTTTACTGTTTTATAATGATAGTAACGATCGTGCATTTATTTATTATCAATTGAATTTACTCTCAATATTTTGTAATCTATTTGAGTTTTCAAACATGTTTAAGCCTTCAAAGGCCATTTGTCAATGTCGTTTTGACAGATATCAAAGTTGGTCGGCATATTTATTATTTTGTAAAAAGGGAAGAAAGAATTTAGTGCAGAAAATATGTCTATATGTATTTAAGTTATATTTTTGCGATTTATTAAAATAACAAAGTCAGAACTAAACGAGACTAAAGTGGGGACACCATATGAAACTGGAGTTGAGCTGAAGGAGTCCAGTGAAGCCACATGTGAAGTTACTCCTAGATTTTCATAAGCAAGAATGTCTTGCAGTACATATTTTAGGTTAAGAGTTTTCATATAAACCTCACAATTCTGTGGCTGATGTCTGCGTTTTTCAACAAATGTTAATTAAAGCAATGTCTAGGTTCATAACAGGGAAGTTCTAGATCTTTGTTTTCTATGCACTTTATACAAAACATTTACGCTTACAAAGAAAGAATAAGTTGTAATTTGCTTTCATTACTAGGTCTTGCTGCCAAAAAAGGGTACTTAGTAGAAGTTGAGCTGAGTTGATTGCAGACATTTGCCTTTCATTTTGCCACATTCTATTGCTCTCATTTTGCCACATACTAATGAAAACAATCAGATTAGAGTAACAAACTGTAAAATAATTTCACAAACAGTTGTAGATTATTTAAAGACTTCAAAAGATATCAAAATTGGTCTGTAGAATCAGGGCAAGGATCTCTCTCAAAGGGGTACGTAGGATTTGGGCCTATTTTGGCCCCCACCAAAATGATGATAAAATATGTGTCATTTTTTACCAAAATGCATGTATTTTCCAAAAATAAACATGAATATCTGCAAATGTTTACGGAAAATTTAATGTTTGCACTATGTGCTGCCGTAAAAGAAAACATTAGCGAAAATTGGGGGTATACTTAAATAAATTGGAAAAGCAAAATGATTACTGTTACAAATGCTTGATTAAAATATCTATTTAAACATATCAGACTATTCAAACATACATCAGCCGGTAACAGAATTGTCATAGAAACGGTCCTAACTAAGGGAAATAACTCTTTGGAAATTCATTAAAAACAAATGTTTTATTGTTTGTTGTTGTTGTTTTGTTGTTGTTGTTCTTTGTTTTGTTTTTTGTAAACGTTTCAAAGCCCGATTTAAAATCATGTATAGAGGAAGAACTCTTGGCATATTTGTAAATATGAAACGTGTACTTTTACTGTTAGTTGCCATGGTGCCAGCGGGGCTAAAATTTAGCATTTTTTTGACACCAAGCACCTAGCTAAAAGGGAAGCTACTCCTATACGTTAGAAAGGCCATACAAAGATTATCATTTTTTCCAAAATTCTTTTATTAGCAACCCTTGCTTTGATTTCTGGTTAGGAAAATATTAAGTGGAATTAACAAATGTTATAGCTGTTATAAATTGTTAATCAAAGCAAGGGTTGCTAATAATCGAATTTTGAGCCTGAGATGGCCGAATTCAGCATTTTAGCACCAAATGTCCGTGCCGTTGGTACTTTGAACTACTTTTACATTATTACTGAGAATGTGTTAATACTAATCAAAGGCCTGAAGGGCCTGAGGGTCAGCTAATGATTGATGTACTGGTAGTATAGTCTACCAGTTTTAGTTTGTTTTTAGTTTTTTTTCCAACTGAACAGAGATTTTCTTACAATAAATATCAATGAAATGAACAATATATAGTGTCATAAATGTTTACACTGACAGGAAAATTGCGCATTTGAAACTAAGGGAAGTTACTCGGACTAGCTACCAATTTCGGAAAAGATAACCGATATTAATAAATGCAATTCTTTTTTAGTTTCAGACCTGTTAACCCCATTCAAAACCATGTCAGTAGTCCCCAAGTCCATGCACTTTCAATTATCCATTTTGATTCATGTAGAAAGACATGCCCAGACGGACTGAAAATGGTCTGAGCATTTTACGTGGTCGGTAGCAGGGTGTGGGAGGGGTGTTCCTTCCGCTTTGATGCAGTCAGATTTTGAAGGGCATTGTGGCAGCTGGTAAATGCAATGTTCAACGTAAGTGCAATTGCGGGAGGTGTGGAGGATACCCCCTGTAGTAGGGTTTAGAGTATCACACAAGAAAATTGAAAATGTAGACCTGTACAGCCTTGTGCGTTTTCATGGAATATGTTCCATTCTAATATTACTAGATTCTTTTATTATTACAATATCAAAGTATGAATGACTGTCACTTATTTTTATTGAGGCATTGTGGTCAGTCTGTAAATAATGATAGCATATTATGTATCAAAACTGTAAATTGCAATATGCGGGGAGGTTGTGGAGGATACCCAACCTCAACTTACATGTACTGGTTATTGAGTATCACCAATAATAACACATTTGATAATTGTAGATCCATTAGATTAAGCCTTGGATGCGATTCATTTCTAAGATGGAATCAGTCAATGAATTCCATTTCTAACATATTTTACCTAGAATTCTATTTTATCAAATCAGTATTTTACAGAATATGCCAAAGTATTATGAAATGACTGCATTCATATTTTTACTTTCAGGTACATTATCAGTACTAGAAAATAAGTCTGATATCAGATTTATGTATGTGTTATAAAATAATTCTAGAATCATTTCTGTTACAATATATCTAAGTCTGTTACTGAATTACATTATACAGTCATTCAATATCGATGTACATTTTTAGATACGATCTCGTTAAAAGTAATGTGATGATCGACATTTAGCGCATTGGCATTGCATTGTTACGGTTACTTTTTTCATATAAAAAAAGTTTCGTTTCGTCAAGCAGTCTAACATAGACGATCTACTTTCGATTTCAAAAACGACAAGAAAATACAATTTAATGTTTCGCCGATTTGTTTACTTCTCGAAAAATAAGAAATAAAATCATTTTTAAAATCAGTAGTAATTAAACAAACCAGTAAGAGCTTCTTCTCCCGATAATTTATCCGCTTACTGACTGCAAAATTCAACCCATGTACCATCATCAACGCAGAATGGGTGACGGTTTCATTTTTTTTTTTGCGACCTGAATCGTAAGCAAATTATCTAAACTAGTCAAAATTCCAGAAAGGTTACGATTTAGAACGAAGTTGTATGTAGACTTTTGCATTTTCGCCACTCGCGATTTTGCATCATTTTGATCTTTTCGATCTTCGTAGTATTTTTTCGGTAAATCGAAGTCCGTATTTTCAAACGCAAAGTCGTAGAGGCGTTGTTATAAACATTTCACGTGTGTTCGTCGACAAGTGTCCAGAAAGTAATTAGGAGTTGATTTCTATTTATGGTGTGTAACTTATTAAGAATGTTTATTGGTCCATTACTGGTTGAAACCCACTTTCGGGGACTGTACTGATTGAGCTTTTACGTCCGTCCGTCATTCCGTCCACAGTTTCGTGTCAGGGCCATAACTCTGTCATTCATCAAGGGATTTTAATATTACTTGGTAAAAATGTTACCCATGATGGGACGACGCGTCAAGCGCAAAACCCGGAACCCTATCTAAAAGGTCAAGGTAAAAATTAGAAGGGCTTTTTTCCTGTCTGGTCTGTAACTCACCAATCCATGAAGGGACTATAGGCGTTAATATACCCCTAATAAGACGATGTGTCATGCACATTTTTCAGACCGCTAGCTAAAAGGTCATTACATGGCATGATCAGGATCTGTTTCGTGTCCGATCCAACACTGTCATTCATCAAGGGGTTACAATATTGCTTGGCATAAATGTTAAACGCCCGAACCCTAGCTCAAAGGCCATTGTCACAATTGCAGATCTAGATAAAATGTTAATAGTTAAATCTTAAAAGATAACTACATGTCCTAAAAATACCACTGTACATATTTAACATATCGTGCAATGACAGGTCATGAATATGTTATTCTACAGTAGAGGAAAGTAGGGAACATTTTATTGCATGGCAAAGGTTCATTCACTTGTTTATTATACGACTATATTAATGTGTGCAATAGAAATCAGTAACATTATAATGATATGTAAAAAATGTTATTATGTGAAGTAGCCACCCATTACTTGTTAAACGATAGAGTTGCTGAATGATAACTGAAATATACAAACCTTGCATTGAGAGTTACGTAATTGCTAAAAATATAAAGTTCTATGCATTCCTTTGAATGGTCGGCATTAAATATAAAAATGTACTCTACTGGTACTGATGATAAACCCGAACAGAAAATGAGGGTTTTTACATGTAACTTTTTTTTTGATTTCTGCAAATTGTAATCAATGGTAGGTATCAAAATAAAGCTTAACATTTGCTGAAAACTTTACATAATTCAAATTTATTTTCCGTTTACAAACTCACACGAAGTAAGGCCCTGAAAGGGGTTTGTAAAATGTGGACTGTATGAGCGTTGACTGATGATAAATTAGAATACTTTGTCACACACACACGCACGCACGCACGCACACACACAGGGAAACGTTCTCGTTTTCTTATTATCGTCTGCATGTTCGTCATTCTATTGTGGGACCTAACTATTTCCTGCTCTGGTTCCTTTGTTATTTCAGTGGCCTGTGCAGCTGTTTCCTTGTTTCTTTCTTCTAATGAAAAACGAGGTAAATTAGAAAAAATGTGTTGTAGATGCGTTTTTTTTTTCACTGTGTCTGAACAAATTCAGCTGAAAGGCAGACCAACCATCTTCATTTATTATTAATTTTTTGATATTTTGCTTGCAAAACACCAACTTCATTTCTTTACACTGCTCTTCTTTCTAAAGCAGCAAAACACATACGAATCATGCTTCAAGATAATTTTGATATTTCATCATTTCACGAAAAATTGATTTGAGGCTCTCGGTAATTCTGTGCTATTTCAATATTCCTAGAAAAGATTATCCTATCCCTACCGGTCAATAAAATTATTTGAGCCGCGCCATGAGAAAACCAACATAGTTGCTTTGCGACCAGCATGTATCCAGACCAGCCTGCACATCCGCGCAGTCTGGTCAGGATCCATGCTGTTCGCTTTCAAAGCCTATTGCAATTAGAGAAACCGTTAGCGAACAGCTGGTCTGGATCCATGCTGGTTGCAAAGCCTCTATGTTGGTTTTCCCATGGCGCGGCTCATTTATTCTTTTTTGATGTCCTATGACAATTAGGAAATGACGTATCCTCCATATGCTATTTCGGTATTTTCCGTCTTTTTACGGAAATCAATATTCTCGTGCAGGCATATCACAACCAAATCAAATGTATAGTCACAAGTAGTCCAAATATGAATAGAGCTTATCTTTTTTTCCCTTTCCTAGTGCCTTTTCTCAATAGCAACGTTTTTACTTTTACTCTACCGCGTTTCAGTATGTATATGTAGAATTCTGCCGAAATCGGCATGTTCCTACCGCGTGCTAGGTAGAAATGGCGGCTTAAGAACTTAAGTCTCTGAAAGTGATATTGGAAGAAGCGAAAAGGAGTAAATTCAGCGAGTTGTATTTAACGTAGCTTTTCTATTGTAGCGATATAGTTCTTCGTGGGAATATAAGTCTCTGAAAATCTGATATGCTAGAAAATGTCAAAAACCCGTTATCGTTTATAAAGTAAATGGATTTTAAATGAAATAAAGAACGGCAAGATTTAGTGGTGTTCAGCCTTCAAATATATTTACGTCGGAAGATTGTCGTATTGCAAAATGAGAGTACGTAATCATACGGAAATTGCCGAGTGAGCGTAATTTGTAGAGAAAGGCAAGAACTATATATCAGATGGACATAGTCTTAATTAAGTTTGCTAAAAACTTTACATGTAAATTTGTCTTGTGCGAGGGAGAACATCGTGGGCACTGCACGAGACAACATTGCATGCAGTTAACAGCTAGGTCTCTTTCAAAGACATGCAATTTATAATTGCCAAATTTGTTTGTTTAAATTGTATTGCATCGGAGAGGAAAACTGTCGCACTTGTGATCCAAGCAATTTCCCTGTTATCAAATGAAAATCAAAGCTTGAAACGTAAAATTGCATACAGGGGGATATTTTCATACAAAATATTCAGAACAAACGGAATAAAGCAGTCAAATACACCACTAGCAGAGAGGTTTTCCACTGTGAATGTGCTCTTAAAGTTTTGTTATTTACATAGATATTTCACTAACTGTGTTGAATGTGGGTCATATTTGAGGGCATATAACGACAGGGTTATTAACTAACCTGACAACAGAATAATGCTACAAAGAGAGGGGTAGCCATTTTATTTAATAAAGAATTTGAACATACAGTACATAATATACATAGAGATGATACTGGCAATTTTTCTAGCTATGGATGTAACAGTTGATTCAAAAAGAATTTCACTTGTCAATTTATATGGCCCAAATCAAGATGAGCCATCTTTTTTTGAAAATATTTTCAGTTTAATTGATAAAATAGGTAACGAATCGTACATAATTTGCGGAGATTACAATATGGTTTTGAACCCGTCTGTGGATTATTATAACTATAAACATGTTAACAATAGCAAAGCTAGACTGAAGTTACTAGAATTCATTGAATATCGGCAACTTTTTGACCCATTCAGAGAATTTTATCCAACTAGACAAAGATATACATGGCATCGGTCAAACCCATTACAACAAGCACGCTTAGATTACTTCCTTGTTACGGAAGACTTGTTACCAAGTATTGGAAAATGTGATATTGAATCCAGCTACAAATCAGACCATTCTATTATAACTATGAGTATTAAGTTTACTACAACAGAACGTGGAAAGGGTCTATGGAAACACAACAATTTACATTTACAAGATACAGAATACATTGATTGTATTAAAAGAAAAATAAATGAAGTTAAACAACAATATTGCTTGCCTGTCTACAATTTAGCAAATTTAGATGAGATTCCCCTTGATGAAATTCAATTTGTAATAAGTGATCAGTTATTTTTAGAAACTTTGCTAATGGAACTCAGAGGAGTTGCAATCTCATATGGTGCCTACAAAAACGAATGTCTGATAAGTTAGAAACTGAATTAAACTCAAAAATAAACAAACTGGAAGAAAATTTAAGTGAACATAATATAGAAGAACTTGAGAATTTGAAAACTGAGCTGAAAATTATCAGAGGGACTAAGTTAAAAGGACATATAGTAAGGTCAAAAGCCAAATGGGTAGATGAAGGTGAAAAACCATCCAGTTTTTTCTGCAATTTGGAAAAGCAAAATTATGTAAGCAAGATAATTTCAAAGATTGAAAAAGAAGATGGTACGATAATTAATTCTCAAAGTGAAATCTTGAGAGAAATAGACAACTTTTATAAAACGTTATACTCTAATCGTGACGATAAACTTTTGAATCTCAGCCTTGAACAGATTTTTGAAAATGTGCCAGTTAATAAGTTAACTCCAGATGATAATATTAATATTAAGGGTAAAATAACATACCAAGAGGCAAGTAAAATACTCTTAAATATGAAAAATGATAAATCCCCTGGAAGTGATGCTTTTTCTGCAAACTTCTTTAAAATGTTTTGGAAATATCTTGGTCATTTTGTAGTTCGATCGTTGAACTATTCATTTGAAATAGGTCAGTTATCGGTTACTCAGAGACAAGGCATAATAACTTGTATTCCGAAAGCAGACAAATCAAGACATTTTCTAAAAAATTGGCGACCAATCACCCTTTTAAACACTGTATACAAAATTGCTTCTGGCACTATAGCAGGCAGAATAAAAACAGTCTTAAATAAATTAGTCAGCAATGAACAAACAGGATTTGTAAAAGATAGATATATAGGGGAAAACACAAGACTTATCTATGATATTATGCACTATGCTGAAGAAAAACACATCCCAGGCCTATTATTATTGATTGATTTTGAAAAAGCTTTTGACTCTGTTTCTTGGTCTTTCATAGAAAAAACTCTTCGCTTTTTCCAATTTTCTGAAAGCCTTGTCGAATGGGTGAAATTATTTTATACAGATATACAATCTTGTATATGCCAGTGTGGTTTTTTGACAGAAGTCTTCAGTATTGGCTGCGGCTGCCGACAAGGAGATCCCTTGTCGCCGTATATTTTTATTTCTGAGATTCTCATACAGCTTATGAAAAATAATAAAAACATTAGAGGTCTAAGAGTCAATGGGGTGGAGCATTTATTGTCACTTTTTGCAGATGATACATCACTTATATTAGATGGCTCTAATGAATCACTAAATGAAGCATTGTCAGTGTTAGACTTTTTTGCAAGTGTATCTGGCCTTCAGATCAATTATGAAAAAACTCAGTTGATCTGGATTGGTTCTAGAAAATTTAGCTCATCATCCATCAAAACCAAATTCAAGCTAGATTGGGGAAAAAGTAGTTTTCAACTGTTGGGAATAAAATTTCATGTGGAATTAGAAAAAATGATTGCACTTAATTATACTGATAAATTAAAGAACTTAAAAACTGCAGTTAATTTTTGGAAGAGAAGAAATCTAACTCCAGGTGGAAGAACTACAGTTATAAAAAGTCTCTTATTGCCATCGTTCAACCATTTATTCCTTTCCCTTCCAGATCCAGGTGATAAAATACTGAAAGAACTAAATAATATTTTGTATGACTTCTTATGGAATGAACCAGCTAAAGTTAAAAAATCTGTTATAACTAAAGATTAGGGAGGACTTAGGATGACAAATGTTGAGTGTTTCATTAAAAGTTTAAAGATAACTTGGATTAGAAGAGCAATAAGAACAGAAGGAAAATGGATATCTATGACCAATCATATGTTTGACTTACACAAACTTATAAATTGTGGTAAACATTATGCTGATAAAATGATTCAAAAAACCACCAACATGTTTTGGAAAAATGTTCTACAATTATTTTCAGATTTTATTGAAACTGTCACTGTTGATGACATGCAGGCCTTTTTAAAATGCCCGCACTTTTACAATCATAATATTTTGATTGGAAACAAGAGCCTGTATTTTAGATCATGGTATGAAAAGGGCATAAGGTATATCAATGACTTGTATAAAAATAATAACTTATTAACAAAGGAAGAATTTGAACGTAAAACAAATTTACAAATAAATAGTTTGAATTATCTTGGTATAACAAAAGCTGTACAAACTTTCCACAAAAAACTGAATCTCAATCAAAAGTCACTGAAAGATGAAATGAATATTCATTATCCATTGATACCATTACTAGCAAAGACGCTACTTAAAACTGCAGCTGGGTGTAGGGAAATATACACTTTGCTTAATATAAATAAGGATTATCCGACAAGTCAAACTAAATGGATGGTAGATTTTTCTATTGAAGATGACAAATGGAAGAGTATTTATAGTAATCCTTTTAGAGTAACGAAAGATAGTAATATACAGTGGATGCAGTTTCGAATTTTACATCGTATTCTACCAGTTAATAAGTATTTAAAAACCATAAACCTTAAAGATTCAGATCGTTGTACTTTCTGTAAAACAGACATTGAAACAATAGAACATCTTTTTTGGAGATGTAAAGAGGTTAGAAAGTTCTTTTGATGTTTTATGTACCTCCCTTGAAAGTAAACATGTAGAAGTAATTTTTAATGAGACTAGTGTGTTATTTGGAGTTGATAATGTTCCCAAAAATATAATAATTCTTTATCTTAAGAAATTCATATTCACCTGTAAACTTTTAGACTGTAAACTGTCATTGACTGGATATAAAAGGTTTTTACAACATCATTTTAATATACATAAAGCGATTGCAGTTAAAAATCAAACATTAGATTCTTTTGCCAATACCTGGCAAATAATACAGTCTGTAATAAGCTAAGGAATCTCAGATAACTATGTATTAAAACTGAAAATATTTCAAACTGGGCTTGATTATAGAAGTTAATATATAAGTCTGAAATATGCTCTTTCTGTTAAACTAAACATTATATATAATAAAGGTTCATGTGAACGAAGTTTTAAAGTTAAGTTGTCATTTGTACAGTGTCGTATTGGAATATATTCTTTGAAATATTTGTTTGTATCCTGTATTAAAAGGTATGACATTATGTGAATATTTTGAACTTGGCATATTGTCAGTTCATCAAGACATAACCTTTGACAATTTTTTTCAGATCAGATGTCATCAAAATTTGTTTTATTCTAATGTCAAGGTCATCGACCCGTAATGACATTCGATCATTTCCGTTTGATTACATACTCGGCATTCTATGGGTGTAAATATTATGGTGACATATTTCTGCCAACCACATATCTACATATTTATCTCGAAATTTTTCGTAAAAATGTCACTTATTCAATTATTATCTGGCAAGTGACAAAACTGCTTGTTATCCACTTAAGTATCTTAACAGGACAAAACTGCTTGATAGTGCCCACTACTGCCATCCGCATATTCACTTACGTTAACTATGTATCTTGATGTTTGTCAGTTAGTCAGTTATGATTGGCAAGATCCCGTAATCGTCCCCTATCATAATTGACTATATGAAAATATATAAAGGGCATAACAATTATACAAATTTATCATTCCAAATCCTATCTATAGGCCCAAACCGTTAGGGATGGTGGTAAAGGATGAGATGGATATACACTCATTCATTCTGTCACAGGGTGAGAAAAATGTGAAGCCAGACCGAGACTCGAACCCGGAGCCTCGGAATAGCGTTCCGATAATCTACGGACAGATCTACCCGACCGCCTACACATTTTCTCCCCGTTTCAATATTCAAGTTCTGTACCGTGACATATTTTCCCACCATTTTGTAATTCGTCATCGAATTTCAGCGGGTACTTTATAAATCAGGCAATTACAGACGTCGGAGACTAACCAGTGTAATGCCGTCAAGGCCCCACGTTGGGCGCAAAATGCACCATCCATTCATTCTGTCACAGGATGAGAAAAATGTGCAGCCAGACCGAGACTCGACCACGGGGCCTATGAATACCGTTCCAATGATGTACCGACTGAGCTATGCGGCCGCCTATACATTTCTCCTGTTTTCAATATTAAAGTTTTATACCGTGACAATTCCGTACAAGGAACGAAAAGTCTAACCGTTAATCGCCAATTTGGGTAAGAATATTGACTGGATATCAAGAAAGCTTTCACATTAACCACTTATTTATGTGAATATATAGATGGCAGAAGTGGGCACTAACAGGCAGTTTTGTCCTGTTAAGATAATTATCTGGATAACACGCAATTTTGCCACTTGCCAGATAATAACTGGCCTTTGTTAACGCGGGAAAAAGTCAAATAACGTTACCCTGAATGCCGTCTGCAGATGACCTTAGTGACGGAGCTGAAAATATTTGACGGCATACGCACAAAACAAATCCTAAACAAGATAACTTCAAGACTAGACATGTAGACGATTGGATATTTTGCGAAAAGTTTAGAACGATAAGCGGGTGTATTTGAAAATTATATTAAAATCATATTATCTTATTTTAGATTTGTTTTCATATTTTCATTGTTGCAGGCTAAATGTTCTTGCAAATAATTTTAAATGCTACACACGTTGTTAGAAGTTGGAATAAATTTCAAGAGTCCGTGTCTAGTAATAATGTCACAAAGTAGAAAATTAACGTAGTCTTTCAAATTGGCGATGTATGTACTATTTCAGACATGGATATTTACTTTAACGTGATAGATAATTCACAAATGTAAATATTTATACAATGTTATATTCAAGATAATTTCGAAATTGTACTTTGTAATTAAATATTTAGATATATGATTAGTTTTTCGTTATAATTGAATGTCCAGTGAAAATGTCACAAAACTGATGTAACGTCTTATTTCCTCGACGTTACAGTATTGTATGTAGCGTTTTTTCTATAGTTTATGATTATGTATTCATTCATATACGTAAAATAGTTTTAGGAAACTGATCCCATGTATTTTGTCAAATATTGACATTGCTTTCTTTTCACTTAACTTCTATATTTTATAATAATACACTGCATAATACTGCATTATTTAACTCTTTGCTTTAGGAAAGCTATTATGGCTTCAACAGAAAGTGCCAGAATTTGTATTCATGGCTAGACAGCAATTAAAGACATATATTTTTCTTAATTATCTTAATAAATACTGTCATTTACATTTTTGTTTCTATTACGATCACGTTCTTGCATTACCTTTTAGAACGTCATTTTTGACGTCAGATTTTGACGTTTTCGACGTTACCATTCGGTATACCAACATCGTGCGTAACGTCAAAATGTATATGAATGTATAAGGTCAGGCGCCAAACGGATTCGTGGGCTTGGTTGGAAAGACTTCGATGAACATTTTCGCTATCGCATTTCTATGAACCCTGCTCTTTCATGTATGAGCTTTGGCTATTGTATATGAACAGCTCACAACCGCAATTTAATACTGCATCAGTTCAAGTTTAATCATTAAAGAAATGCTTTGGAATACCATTTCAATGCGGTACCGCGTATACATTTTCTCCCCGTTTCAATATTCAAGTTCTATACCGTGACCGTACCGGACATACAATTCCGTATAGTGTATACGGGACGACAACTCGAACCGTTAATCACCAATTTTGGTACGAATATTAACCGGACATCAAGAAAACTTTCACAATAACCTCTTATTTATGTGAAGATGTGGATGGTAGAAGTGGGCACTAACAAGCAGTTTTGTCCTGTTAACATAATTATCTGGATAACACGCAATTTTTACACTTGCCTGATAACAACTGGATATGTGACATTTTTAGAGAAAACTGTTTACATAAATAAGTGAATATGTGGTTGGCAGAAATATGCCACCATAGCCACCATAAAATATAGCTGAACGCGCACATAACTTCCAGCGAAAAACTAAGAATGCCTGAATCGCACCGTAATTTTCCGATGGTCGTAAATAATAGGTCAACTACATATATATATATATATATATAAAGTGGACGCAACTTGACCCCGATGGTTGACCTTTGTATTATAATGCATAATGAGGCACAGCCTATTATTAAAAGGCGTGTACGTAGAATGCTTCATCTCTTTGCGTTGTAATTACAAGGTGGCTAATTAAACTCCGTGACCTTAGAAATAACCTCTGACGTTAAACTATTCTTTTCTAATTGCGGCGACTCTCTGACTGAACGCGTTCCATTGATTTTAAGATTCTTTCACTAGTTATAGGTGCAGATGGGAATTTCCGGCCTCGAGGGTAACTGTTTAGGCGGTAACGAGGTTCCTACCGAGTTACCGCCTAAACAGTTACCCGAGAGCCGGATATTCCCATCTGCACCTATATCCAATGACAGAATCTTTTTCTTGCATACCGATATCAACATATAATAATAAAAATAAAATCAGTCGAACGGCTTTCTTTTTAGAACTATTTCTTATAGCAGCGTATTCAAACAAAGCGCGGGAAATCAACGTCCGTAAACAGGAAAGACGTCATGACGTTTCAAAGACAAATAACAATGTTTAGTTCCGGTTTTGTTTTATCAGTTCCAGCGTAACGCTATGAATTTTTGATAAAATAACGTGTTTTGAATCGAGAAATATACTATCAGGAACAAAGAGGAACTGTCAAGGTATTGGATTTTTATTCCGTTTTTCGAAATAGAATATAAACAACTACATAAATCTTCTACATATATGTAGTTCGTAATACGTCATTTAAAGCACGAGAGTCATCTTACACCCCGAGGTGTAAGATGGATTTTTCCAGCACCGGTAAAAATACCGGAAATCCCCGTCTGGTATGCAAGAATACATATTCCTAAACCCGAGGATGATTGATTGATTCTTTTATTTCCTTCTTTCTTGAAGAACATAACATATGTACATTCAGTCGACCAGATAGACATATATCATCAAATTTAAATGTAAACAACTAAATATTATAGTTACATTCAAATGCATGGTTAATATGTGAAAACAAACCCCATTGCGACCCTCTTATTATGCGCAACAAATTCACGCATCGAATCGTAATGGATTGACCGGGTCAGTGTCTTATTGCCGTATTTACTCAACTGAAAGTGGTAACAGATTTAATTTGTTGTTTGATTTAACAATTTATGTTAAATAACTAGCGTAAATACTTACCTGACATTTTTGGCAGTATAAAACAGACATTGCAACCAATATTTTACAAGATGATCATTTTATATTTAATATATAGATGTGCCCCAGAAGGAACTTTTGCTATGCTTTAACTTGTCGTTATAGATTGTTGTTGACATAAATAATACAGGTCACAGCGACACCTTGAGATAGCATTATATTTTATTAGATTCTTTCATTCGGATAATGTCACCACGTCTATGAATGGGATTAGGAATTTCAATCCTGATCAAGTACTACAGTTATTTGACAAAGCCTGTGGAAAACAAGAATGTGCACTTACAATATTGATAAACGGTCAATTTGACTTTAAAAACACCCAGAGGTACAGATGTCGTTAATTTTGAACACTTACTGATTTATATATTGCTAACGTTAATCTCTTTTAATTTTGCATTATTTTCTAAACTTTAAAAGTTCATATCAACGAATATTTCTAATTTGTTTGGCTGAAGTACAAGATTAGTGTACGACGACGACGACGTGATGAAGTTTCATGAGAGATGTATTTTATAACTTCATAAGAGGTTTTTGGTATGTACAGCATTTTATAAGCTCACCTGTCACGTAGAGACAAGGTGAGCTTTTGTGGCTGCCCTTCGTCCGTCGTCCGTCCGTCCGTTCGTGGTCCACAATTTCTTTTGAACACGACATCAATCACATTTTGTAATCGATTTAAATCAAATTTGCACACATCTTGTATTGGTATAATATCTCGGTTTCCTTCGAAAACTGGCAAATATCCCACAATCGGTTATGGTTTCTTAAAGGACCAAAATTTGCTATTTTGGCTTGTGAATACGATAGAGACCACATTTTGCAATTGGTTTTAATCAAATTTACGTTCCAGAGTTATGGCCCCAAAAATTTGCTTTTTGTCTTTTGCAGCCATAAAGAGACTTTATTTATAGTTTGATCTGTAACAAACTTGCAAAATATCTTTAACAACAAAAGATCTTGGATTCCATGATGAATCCTTCAGATCCAAGCATAGGTTCCGGAGTCACGGCCCCTGAATGACCCCTGAAACAGCCAAAATTTGTTAATTTTTACCTTATGAATACGATAGAAGTGACTTTTTACATTCGATTTTAACCACACATACACATAGCTAAAGTAACGATAAGATCTCGGTCCTTTTGAAAGCCGGCTAGATTCTATCATAGGTTCTAGAGTTACTACACTTGAAAGAGCAAAGTTTTCTATTTTGGCTCTTTCAGCCACAAAGAGGTTTCATTTATGCTTTGATTTGATATAATTTGCACAGAATGTTTATCTTGATGATATCTAGGCCAAGTTCGAAACTGGGTCATATGGGGTCAAAAATTAGACCATCCGCTCAAATCAAAGGAAAAGATTTTGTTACACCATAGAGGCCATATTTATGACAATATCTTCATGTAACTTGGTACGAATATTTATCTTGATGATTCTTATGCCAAGTTTGAAATTGGGTTATGTGGGGCCGAAAACTAGGTCACCCAGTCAAATCATAAGAAAAGCTAGTGAACACTCTTGAGGCCACATTTATGACCCTATCTTCATGAAATTTAGTCAGAATGTTTATTTTGATGATTTCTAGGCTAAGTTCCAACTGGGTCATAAAAGGTCAAAAACAAGGTCACCACTAAAATCAATGGAAAAGCTTGATTACACTGTAAAGACCACATTTATGACCCTATCTTTTTGAAACTTGGCCAGAATGTTCATCTTGATTTTTCCAATGCCAAGTTTAACAGGAGAGCGATATAGGGTCCTCGTGACCATCTTGTATCTTCATAAGAGGTCTTTGGTAAATTCATCAATTGCATAACTTCATAATAGGTACATGGTATATGTATCATTTTATAATTTCATAAGAGGTGTTGGGTAAATATATCATTTTATAATTTCATAACAGATGTTTTTATTATTTCATCAGAGGTATTTACATTATTTTGTAATTGCATAAGAGGTATATTGTTTTAAAATCTTCCTAAATGTTCATTAGAGGTATTGAGTAAGTACTTAAATGTTCATAACAGGTATGGGATATATACATCATTCTATTTTGCAAGGGAAGGTCGATAAGAACATTATTTTATCTGAAGATGATATAGTATGAGAAGTTTTATTTTGTAAAACGGTTATAACATTAAATTATTACAGCTAATAATAACGTGACTTCGTGTTTTGCATCAATTAAAACCAATCCCAAACATGCACTCGATATTTAAAGATTTTATACTGTAGCAATATAAATACACGCTTACGATAAAATAAATCAACAAACCCAACATCAAAAGCCAAAGTGGGCAATAAATATCGTAATTAAACATTGAATTTACCTTTAAAAGGAATACAGTTGCTTTAACATTTAATATCCCTCAATTAAATCGAGCTATAAAGGTAATTCTTTACTTGCATGATTTGTCGTCATGAACTCGGGCATCATAAAGTCTTGCTTGGAATAGTTGCCATTAAGCCAAGCAATCATTAGTGAAATCGTTACTTTCATGTCAAATTTATACCCTGAAATTTAAGAATAAAAATACAGTTGTTTCGCAGTAAGCAGAACATTAAATTCCAAAGTCAACGTAAAATTCTTATAAAGAGTCCACTAAGAATTCTCTCGTTTCCCAACCTGCTGTAAGTGGTATGTACTAAGAAATTGTTATTATAACATTGTTTCACGGCGAATGAATAATTTTTAGGGATGATAAATCAGAAGCAATTGTTGCAGGGTATTTTTGTATGATATGAATTGGAATCATAACACACGGCTAAGTATGATATAACAGACTCGGCATGATGAGAGATAATAGAATGTACAGTATCCTTCCCGCCTCCAAAACGGAAATCTAATTACAAGAGGACCAAACATAGTTTAACAGATTGCCTGAACAGTGTTGGTAAGCGGTCACGGTGATATTGTGTTGAAAAAAAGGGTCAGTGTTTTCTGACAGAAAGATTATCAAACGGTTCCACTAATTAAATACGAGTTGGTTATGTCATTGCGTGTTTGTTACTGGGGTATTGGGTGATGGGATGTGGACAAAGGAATCTAAAGTACAGTACCAGGAAATAGCATAAAAAAATCTTTTGAAGAGAGTGAGATGGGGTGGTAATGTAGCAGGAGTAGAGGAATAGGGGTTAACAATGAGGGCAGGTGAATGATAATCATAGTGATACGAAGATACAAAATCAAGACACACCAGAAAATAAAAGTAAAACTAGAATGTGTTTGTAGGACACAGGGTGTGCCCCCCCCCCCCCCCCCCCCCCCCCCCCCCCCCCCCCCCCTACCCACTGGTGCATTTATTTTATGAAAAGGATTCATTATTCTAGGCCATATACTTTTTGAGCTATGACCATCACAAACAAAAAATCCACTATTTTGGCTATTTCAAGAGCCATAACTTTGTAATAAATGCTAAGATTCTCAGGAAGAATGCCAAGTGTGCAAGGACACATCATGATAAAGATCCAAGCAAGGTTTTATAAACTTACATCAAATACTTTTTGAGCTAGACACATAATTAGGTGAAAATGTGCATTTTTTTTACTAATTCAGGGGCCTGACTTTAAAAATAGGGGATGAAGCCAGCCATAAAATAAGAGGTGTGCACGTTTATATCATTTTAAAGACTTATGCAAGTTTTCAATCATTTATATTAAATACTTTTTGAACTAGTTGCATCACAAGGTGAAAATGTGCATTTTTGACTATTTCAGGGGCCATAACTCTGAAAATAGGGTGCGGACCGAAATGAAAAATAGAAGGTGCGCAAGTTCATATCATGATGAAGACTCATGCAAGGCTTCGTGAATCTATATCAAACACTTTTTGAGCTAGGCACGTCACAAGGTGAAAATGTTCATTTTTGACTATTTCAGGGGCCATAACTCTAAAAATAGGGGGCGGAGCCAGACGAAAAATAGGAGGTGCGCAAGTTCATATCATGATAAAGACTCAAACAAGGTTTCATCATTTATATCAATTACTTTTTGAGCTAGGCACGTCACAGGGTGAAAATGTGCATTTTTGACTATTTCAGGGGCCATGACTCAGAAAATAGAGGGAGGAGCCAGACGAAAAATAGAAGGTGCGCAAGTTCATATCATGATAAAGACTCACGCTAGGTTTCATCAATTTATATCAAATACTTTTGAGCTAGGCGCGTCACAAGGTGAAAATGTGCATTTTTGACTATTTCAGGGGCCATAACTCAGAAAATAGGGGCCAGAGCCAGACGAAAAATAGAAGGTGCGCAAGTTCATATCATGATAAAGACTCAAACAAGGTTTCATCAATTTATATCAATAACTTTTTGAGCTAGGCACGTCACAAGGTGAAAATGTGCATTTTTGACTATTTCAGGGGCCATAACTCAGAAAATAGGGGGAGGAGCCAGACAAAAAATAAGAGGTGCGCAAGTTCATATCAAGATTAAGACTCATGCAAGGTTTCATGAATCTATATCAAATACTTTTTGAGTTAGGCACGTCACAAGGTGAAAATGTGCATTTTTGACTATTTCAGGGGCCATAACTCAGAAAATAGGGGATGCAGCCAGCCAAAAAATAAGAGGTATGCAAGTTCATATCATGTTAAAGACTTATGCAAGTTTTCAATCATTTATATTAAATACTTTTTGAACTAGTTGCATCACAAGGTGAAAATGTGCATTTTTGACTATTTCAGAGGCTATAACTCTGAAAATAGGGTGCGGACCAAAATGAAAAATAGAAGTTGCGCAAGTTCATATCAAGATTAAGACTCATGCAAGGCTTCGTGAATCTATATCAAACACTTTTTGAGCTAGGCGTGTCACAATGTGAAAATGTTCATTTTTGACTATTTCAGGGGCCATAACTCTAAAAATAGGGGGCGGAGCCAGACGAAAAATAGGAGGTGCGCAAGTTCATATCATGATAAAGACTCATGCATGGTTTCATCAATTTATATCAAATACTTTTTGAGCTAGGCGCGTCACAAGGTGAAAATGTGCATTTTTGACTATTTCAGGGGCCATAACTCAGAAAATAGGGGCCGGAGCCAAACGAAAAATAGGAGGTGCACAAGTTCATATCATGATTTAGACTCAAACAAGGTTTCATCAATTTATATCAATTACTTTTTGAGCTAGGCACGTCACAAGGTGAAAATGTGCATTTTTGACTATTTCAGGGGCCATAACTCAGAAAATAGGGGCCGGAGCCAGACGAAAAATAGGAGGTGCGCAAGTTCATATCATGATAAAGACTCAAACAAGGTTTCATCAATTTATATCAAATACTTTTTGAGCTAGGCACGTCACAGGGTGAAAATGTGCATTTTTGACTATTTCAGGGGCCATGACTCAAAAAAATAGGGGGAGGAGCCAGACAAAAAATAGGAGGTGCGCAAGTACATATCAAGATTAAGACTCATGCAAGGTTTCATGAATCTATATCAAATACTTTTTGAGTTAGGCACGTCCCAAGGTGAGAATGTGCATTTTTGACTATTTCAGGGGCCATAACTCAGAAAATAGGGGGAGGAGCCAGACGAAAAATAGGAGGTGCGCAAGTTCATATCATGATAAAGACTCATGCAAGGTTTCATCAATTTATATCAAATACTTTTCAAGCTAGACGCGTCACGGACAGACGGACGGACGCACGGATGCACGGACAAGACCAAATCATTGGGAGGCACAAAAATCGGGTCGGGTGGAAGTGTTTGTAATGTGAATGGGATCTTCAAGGATTTGTCAAAGAGAGATACCTTAGAAACCTCTTTGTGAAATGTTTTACAACCAGACCAATGATTTCAGAAAAGATTTTCAGCCGTATAGGGAAAACTAGCCTCGCTCATGTGAGGCCAGACATTTAAACCGCACAAACTGATCAGAAGAAATTTGGTACAGAACCAACGACTTTTCTGTGAATGTGTTTAAGCCGCGCCATGAGAAAACCAACATAGTTGCTTTGCGACCAGCATGGATCCTGACCAGACTGCGCGGATGCGCAGGCTGGTCTGGATCCATGCTGGTCGCAAAGCTACTATATTGGTTATCTCATGGCGCGGCTCATTTCAAAATCAGACCGGCGGTTTCTTAAAGAAGATTTTTACGTTTTTCCTTTGGATTGTCCGGAAACAAGAATTCACGGATGATCTAGATTTGAAGCAATCTGAAACGGGACTATCCAAAGAATTTACATGTGACGTGGGTTGAAAATGGCTTATGGGGAGACGTTCTTTAAAGAAATTGTGGACGACGGGCGACGGTTAGACGACAGACATTCAACGATCCTTTAAGTTCAAGCTCAGGTGAGCTAAAAGGTAAAACTCTGTCACAGATTAACATTTAATGAACTGCAGTATTCCAAAGGATCAGAATTAACCCAAAACTATTTAAATAACTGCGTCAATAGAAGGCCACTCTATCCGATCCAAGGGCGTGTACTTCTGTGTTTTATTATATCTTACCCAATGAAATGTTGCAGTTTTCCTTATTGGAGAAATGTCAGTATACGTTACATAATGCAGCCATTTAAATCAATTTCATATTAGTCTTTGACATGGAAAGATGGCATAACTTAAATAAAAAGTTCATGTAGTCTTACATATGTATCAAAACGTTTGCATTCATATACAACTTTATGAAATAACGTAATATCAGTGAAACAATTTACATTATTTTAGAAAAAAAATTCAACAAATAAGAGCATTAGTTATTACATTATCATAAAGTTCTACTGAAAAATGGAGTTCAATTGTTCTGACGAGTATACATATTATAATTATGGAGTAAATGATTATGACATACAATTAGACTGCTTATATCAGATGATGTATTACATTGACGATGTCCGGTTGAAGAATCTACGCGAAATGAATGAGTTCTTACGGAAATATTTACTGCTTATAATGTTCATGTCTTCAATTCCTGGAAATATAATTACCATCTGTATCTTACTGCAAAAGAAGTATCGGCACGTTTCAACAGCAATGTTCCTAATATTCCTTGCATTTGCAGACATTATTGTGTTATTTCAGTGCCTCTTTGAATGGATAGAATTTAACTTCCAAATCATTTATACTTCTATTATTCATTGCTGGATAACGATTACCCTCTTTGTTGTAGGACGGTATGCTTCTCCTTTGATGCTAGTCGTGATCTCTATAGAGAGGCTGCTCAGTGTTGCCGCACCGCTTCATGTTAAAAGAATCTTAACAATGAAAGTTGCTAAATTTTCTATTGCTTTTGTTTGGATCTTATCGTTCGGTATGTCCAGTACTGTTGCTTCGTTTTTAAAGTTCGATCCAGATAAACCGTGTATAATTGATGATAAGTTTGCATCATTTTATTTTACCTACATGGGCTGGATAGAATTCACTTTTGACAGCATTGCGCCATTTGTCATAATATTAATCTGTTCGGTCATAATAATTGTTCTACTTTCAAAAAGGAAAATGAAAAGCAGCAAATCTTCAAGGACTTTCAGGAGGTCTGTCACAGTTACAATGCTGATAGTCAACATAGTTTTCCTTGTCACAAAGTTTCCTCTAATGTTGATAAATCTCCTGTATGGTGGCATAATAGATAATGTTATATCGACTGATCTCACGGCTATAGAAAATCATCTTCGAATGCTGTATTTGTCCAACAGTTTTCTTCTTCTAAGTAGGCTAAACAGCGTACTTAATTTCTACGTATACTTCGTGACTGGGACAAGATTTAGACAAGATATGAAGAACGTTTTTGCTAGATGCAAAAGAAATAGAGAAGGGACTGTGATGGAGTACTCCAGCAGAAACATAACATAAAGGAATAACCAATGTTATTACATACACGTTTCTATTCCCTGTTAAACTACATTGGAACCGGAAGCGTTTCTTTTTTCATACACCGACACAGTGTGTGTGACCGAATATGAGCCGTGCCATGAGAAAACCAACATAGTGGCTTTGCGGCCAGCATGGATCCAGACCAGCCTGCATGAATTCTTTTATTAAGTCCAGTACTGTCAATCTTATTCAGCCTGTTGAACAAATTCATAATGGTTTCTTTACAGTTACACCTGTAGATACGTATGTGGGAAAATGTTATCTTTGCATCCGTTTTTTAGCGGAAGAATATTGCGCTCCTAATGTCGGGTAATATTTCCACTGCAGAACTCGTTCATATTTCCCGATACAAGGCTAAAAAACTATAATTATGTCTATTAAAGAAAACAGCAACTTACCCTGTACCGCTATTTATGCTAGATTATTAAATTCGTTTTTAAATATCAAATGATCGTGCGTACATACAAAGGAGTTATATCACTTATGACATAGTAGAATGGCCTACATTGTATGTAAAAAAATTTTAAGATTTAGACGTTTATAAGTGGTAAATTCCACATATATTATACATGTATAAAGATTTTCACTCACCTCATTCTTTTAAGAGAGCATCGAAATCATGTCAAAAAATTAATAAGAGAATAATTTGATGGATGCTGTAGCATTTATAGGAAGATACAGTTTTTGTCAATGCCGTTTTCATTGAACTGTGCAAAAAGAACATAATGAATGTGAGTAGCCGTTTCTTTCTTGTCCTTTCTGTCAAATTCACTTGAAGACCGATACAATTCATAATTGCAGAGTAAAGCTAATTTGATTAATTAATTAATGACACACAGACCGGTTGAAAGTACAGAAGTAACCATTGCAATCTGTAGAATTAATAACATATGTGTACCCGAAATTAGGTTGTTTTTGAGAATAAGGTTATTTACTTTAAGAGAAAATCATACACTTTATATACTATGTGGGTACATTTTGAACATGACAGAAAAAATACAGAATAGAATTTGTATTTTTGTTTACTTCATCAAAGCATTGACATGTAAATACGTATGTTCATAAAATGTAAAAACTGGTTTCCTGGAAATAACACTTCGTGGTTTCACAATTTTCATAATTAATCCAATCCTGAACTATGTGAAAAATACTCCCATGTAAAAAGGCACAAGACCACAGTTATTTGCCCTTGGTTGACAATACGGAAGTGGTTACCCGGAAAATAGTTCCTCTGTTTGATGGTGAATATTGGTCAATTTTTGAGTGAAAGACCTGCAATAAGTGGCATGATTTAATAGAGGAGATATGAAATAGTAGGTACAGGCACAATTTGACAGAATGAGAATGTCAGAATATGCATAACATGACTTTTTGATAGGGCCTGTTTTGCCTGTTTGCGGCCATCTAGAGAGTATTCTTCATACGCATGTGATTTGGTTCAAAATGGTGGGAAAAAGGCCCGGTCAACCCAATGTTTACCGTGGCTGTATTTTTTTCTCTTGAATAGTTCTGTTGAGTTCAGGTATTTTTAGGGGGGTTGGAATGCATGCATAATTGCTACAGTGTCCAGTGCCTATATAGATATAGAGCATATAGTAAAAATAACTGTGGTCTTAGGCCATGTTGCTAGTACTGATTTCATTGATTTCACATAACATGTTATTTGAATGTGTTGTCCATTATCTTTCTCATAAAACATTACTGTAGATAATTTAATTATGATATTAGTCCACTCTGTCTTAACTATTGTATTATTTGATTACTTCGTGGATCAGCTCTGTTTCAGCCACTTTTTGAAGATGGCTTTCTCCAGGCCCATCATCGGCGATTCAAAGAATAACGAAATGACAAACGCTGCACCGTATGACAGAACAAGGTTTCCAAGGAAATAATACACCTGAAATATAGTAAATTATTTTGAAAAAGAGGTTTGTCTCTAGATGTACGCATTACGCTGTTAAAAATATGATGATCCCATTTTTAAATCAAGTAGTCACGTGTAATGATATCATACAGCATGCATTATTATTTAGTTAGTAAGATATAATTAAATTATTTCGATGATACACTATGATATTGACTAAATTATTTCTTTGTTATAGAATGATATTAACTAAACTATTTCGATGTTACACTATGATATTGACTAAATTATTTCTTTGTTATAGAATGATATTAGCTAAATTATTTGGATAAAACACTATGATATTGACTAGATTATTTCTTTGTTATAGAATGATATTAACTAAATTATCTCGATGATACACGATGATATTGACTTAATAATTTCTTTGTTATAGAATGATATTAACTAAATTATTTCGATGATACACTATGATACTGACTAAATTATTTCGATGTTACACTATGATATTAACTAAATTATTTCGATGACACACTATGATATTGATTAAATTATTTCTTTGTTAAAGAATGATATTAACTAAATTATATCGATGTTACACTATGATATTGATTAAATTATTTCTTTGTTATAGAATGATATTAACTAAATTATTTCGATGATACACTATGATATTTATTAAATTATTTCTTTGTTATAGAATGATATCAACTAAATTATTTCGATGATACACTATGATATTGATTAAATTATTTCTTTGTTATAGAATGATATTAACTAAATTATTTCGATGTTACACTATGATATATACTAAATTATTTCTATGTTACAATATGATATTAACTAAATTATTTCGATGTTACACCATGATATTAACTAAAGTTATTTCGATGATACAATATGGTATTAACTAAATTATTTCGATATTACAATATGATATTAACTAAATTATTTCGATGATACACTATGATATTGATTAAATTATTTCTTTGTTATAGAATGATATTAACTAAATTATTTTGATGTTACACTATGATATTAACTAAATTATTTCGATGATACACTATGATATTAACTAAATTATTTCGATGATACACTATGATATTGATTAAATTATTTCTTTGTTAAAGAATGATATTAACTAAATTATATCGATATTACACTATGATATTGATTAAATTATTTCTTTGTTATAGAATGATATTAACTAAATTATTTCGATGATACACTATGATATTTATTAAATTATTTCTTTGTTATAGAATGATATCAACTAAATTATTTCGATGATACACTATGATATTGATTAAATTATTTCTTTGTTATAGAATGATATTAACTAAATTATTTCGATGTTACACTATGATATATACTAAATTATTTCTATGTTACAATATGATATTAACTAAATTATTTCGATGTTACACCATGATATTAACTAAAGTTATTTCGATGATACAATATGGTATTAACTAAATTATTTCGATGTTATAATATGATATTAACTAAATTATTTCGATGATACACTATGATATTGATTAAATTATTTCTTTGTTATAAAATGATATTAACTAAATTATTTTGATGTTACACTATGATATTAACTAAATTATTTCGATGTTACACTATGATATTAACTAAATTATTTCTATGTTACAATATATTATTAACTAAATTATTTCGATGTTACAATATGATATTAACTAAATTATTTCGATGATACACTATGATATTAACTAAATTATTTCGATGATACACTATGATATTAACTAAATTGTTTCGATGTTACAGTATGACATTAACTGTCTGGCTAGCGCATTTGATAGTTTTTCACAATGTTATAGAATGCATTATTTATTGTATACGTGAATATATTGAAACAGTTTGGCTTTACTTTTAGTTTCTACTAAGTTATGTTAGGTCGATTGTGAAGCAAGTTCTACAAGTTACATTATCGAAATCTCATTCCTGATGAAATCCATTGCCACGAGAGAGGAGAAGCCAGTTTCCCTTTTAAAGCTAAGCTCCAAGCAACTAATACCATTTTTCACGTCTCGTGTATGACGCTGCCGAGGATCAGAACAACGACATGTGCATGTTCCATAACTAAGCTATCAAGGCGCTCTACTTTCGAATAACACTTCCTAAAAATGAATATGCTTTTTAAAATTCAAAAAGTGGCATAACTGAGCATGTGTGTTTTTGATTTTAGTTGAAATGTTATTTAAAATATATACATTTTCAAGAGCATTCCCATATCCAGATTTACGCTTCTGCAATGCTTACATAACGGCTAATTTGTATTATTATACCTCTCTTTTGTCTACAATGAAAAAATCCCATTACTCGAGAAAAAGATATTTTGACTATAAAAAAACATTTTCAATCTTTTTTTGACACGTGACCAAGCGAAAGTGACCGCGCTGATATTTTGAGTGTGATATAAGGGCAATTAACTGCTTCAATTCTTAGCCATATGACTGCCTCCCTTGTACACATGTAGTAGTGACATCTCTATTCAATGTGTACACAGGCGATTACCGCCCAAAAGATGAAACTGTTAAATAAGATGAATTAAAACATTTCCAAACATTTTATGTACAAACTTTTGTTCGGTATGATAAAATAAATATCATATAGCAGCGTATGTGACATTGATATTGTCAACCTTCGAAACAGAATGTCAGCACTCGGCTTTCGCCTCGGGTGACATTCTGCCCTCGGGTTGAAAATATCATGTCACACACGCTGCCATATGATATTTACTTCAATTGGCTTTACTTATTGTTACTTTAGTGACTATATAAGGTTAAAATGTATGCATAAAACTCATAGTGGTAAACATATATATGAAGTTTTATATAAATATTCCGAACCATTTCCTAGATATGGCTCCGGACGGACGGAAGGACGGACGGACGGACAACGCTAAAACAATATCCCTCCGACTTTCGACGGTGGATAATAATACGAATATGTGCGATAAGTTACAAAGTGCACTATACCCTTCAGTAAACTGTAATCACACTCAGACGTTAAAATTAAATGAACCGTACCGTGAGAAAACCAACATAGTGGCTTTGCGACCAGCACGGGTCCAGACCGGCGCAGATTCATGCTGTTCGCTAACGGTTTCTCTGATTGCAATAGGGTTTGAAAGCGAACAGTATGGATTCTGACCAGACTGCTCGGATGAGCAGGCTGGTCTCCATCTATGCTGGTCGCAAAACCACTATGTTGGTTTTCTCATGTCGCGGCTCAAATCGAAGACGAAATGGACCTTGCCGTCCTTTGAATAATTGACTTCAAGCAATTTTACCGAATAACTGTATTCTGGAAGGACAGTCGTTGTATTCATCCTATATTAAAGTTATAAAACTCGAAAATATGAATTTCATTCTGATCTTTTTTGATGCAATCATAAAATGACATTCTAGCATAAAACTGCTGTTCTTGCCACTTTTCGGGGGTGTTTTAAAAGGAGAGAAAACGTGTGTTAACAGAGAGATTCTCGCGCTCGTGTGCTGTTATAACACCTTTTTATATATGCGCGTTCTGTGGCAAAGCGTAAACGTCATTCGGCCCCAAAACGGATAATTCAAAACGAAATGACGTCAACGTAAAAAATCAACTCAGACATTCCCGCGCATTTCGTTGAAATTTAATGACGTTGAGTGACATTGTATTCATTTATCAGTTTTTACGCGTTTTATGCTAGAATAGCGTTAGCGCATGTTCATTTCGTGTTATAACATCTGCATAATCCCTCGGGTACCAACCAATCCCTCGGGATTCTGCAGATGCTATAACACGAAAAACATGCGTTAGCCCTACACTTGTACACTTAAAAATAAAATAGTCATCAACTGCAAGTTGTAATAAACCTGTACATTAATAGTCTGTAAAATCACATCCCTGTTGCAGTTCCTATTTACATGAATAGAAAAAACTAATTATCTTTGGAAAACATAAGTCTGTTTTAACATTGCAGGATACTTCACTGGGACATTTTGACATGTAAAAATTTCAAGTTTTATCTCCTGTATACATTGTATCAAATAAGCTTAACTTGCAATTCAGTTACTGTTTGAAAAAAAAAGCTTTTTCTTTCAGCTCTGTGTGGTCGTAAGAGCTCTTTACTGATTCGTTACGTTATTGATTAATACTCAGTTGTTTGAGCCGTGTCATGGGAAAACCAACATAGTGCGTTTGCGACCAGCATGGAGCCATACTGTTCGCTTCCAAAGCCTATTACAATTAGAGAAACAGTTAGCGAACGGCATGGATCCTGACCAGATTGCGCGAATGCGCAGGCTGGCTGGATCCATGCTGGTCCCAAATGCATTATGTTGGTTTTCTCATGGCAAGGCTCAATTTTGTTTTAAATTTAATCAAAAAATCTTAGAAAATTTTCAATTGGCTATATTGTCATCTCAAAACTATGTACAAGGCACTTGATCAGCCTTTACCCGACAATTTGAAACTGTTCGATTAAATAATGTCTGTTTCCCTTATTTGTTGGGATGCATCATTTATATAAAGTTTGAAACTGAGTAGGTCTGACTTACCACTGTACTTAAATTATAACATAGAATTGTCTAGATAGTTTAAATGATATACTTCATCTCAGTTGATAATCAATTTAACAGTGATCTAAAATATGTGATGTACATATATATTGTATATGCATTATTATGGTCGCGCTTCTTGCTTTGTTAAATTATGGTACATTGTACATATAGCTAGCTTTACCAGTTATATAAGGGAAGTGCTAAAATCCAGTAATTTGAAGTCTGCTTGCATATTAAGTTGTGAAAACAGTAATGATTTTATTTATTATCTTGTTGTTAATGTTCATTATGCAAAAGTAATCTCATTTCAGATCAGAACGATTTCTGTTGTCCGCTCATTATGAAAAAAATGTACTGTAAAATTTGTCTTTTTAATTTTTATTCACTTTCATTCATGTATTTGTTAACTTCATGTATTTGTTTACTCTGTTCACTTCAATATGTGTAACTGTTACCAATTGTCTGTATTACATGTTTCTCATTTTATGGTGGAATAAAAGATATCTATCTGTTTTTAAATCTTTATTAATATTTCTTCTCATCGGTGTTAACATGGTTTACCCTGCTAAATTTCTATAATGAACTTGTCTTTATTTTACAATTTGGACAGTACCATTACCTGTTAAAAGGGGTGCTTACCAAACAGGTACTGACTGAATGGCGAATAGTTCAAATCTCCATCAGACTGCACTCATATGCAGGTTGATCATGATCTGCACTAGTCGCAAAGACAGAATCAGTCGTGTCCAGCATGATAAGGTTAATGATAATAAATATAATTAATACGAAAACGAAGTCAAAAACACGTATTGACCTTCCACAGTGACGTCATGACATTTTGACCTCATGACAAGCGCCGTTGTATACAAATTAAAACCAGAACATAGGGAAGTTACCTACAGCTGGCTGCAACTTTGAGTGGCTATATTTAAATGCTAAACAAGTGTTGCAAAATATTGTAACAGGCTGAAAATACTTCAGGCCTGAACGGGAATCGAACCCGGGACCTCTCACACCTAAGGCGGACACTCTACCACGTCGCTATAAAAGCTAGCTCAATAGCAAGGAAGTATAAGTGAACCTTTATACTTTACCCTACTACAATATCAACCTGAGAAATATGATATCAGTGCCAAAAACATATATCAATATTAGCTAAACTATAATAATGCCATGCGTTTTTCCCCGGCAGCTACTCGGGAATTTTCAGAAACGCTTTTCAGTGTTTCCCACCCAACTAGAGGTGTACTGCTCAGGAACCCAGGCAATCCTTGCGTGTATCAGTGCTTACACTGGGCACGTTAAAGAACCAGGCTGTGTATTCGCAACGAGCTAGGCTAAGTTAGCCGGACAAGCCTGTATCTGATTTCTGATCTCTCTGTCGTGGGGGCTTTGTCTCACTCTGTTCCTCTGGTCAGATCGCTCTGTGTCTGTACTAGTAGAGGATGAATTATGCGCCCTGTGTGGCTGCATTTGAACTATGTAAAGCGCCTTTGAACGTGAAATTGATCATGAAAAGGGCGCTATATAAAATCTGGTATAATAATAATAATAATAATAATAATAATTTCTGTTTTGTTTTAGGGTGCCTACCTATCTTCCACAGATATACATTTTGTATCATGTATTTTACAATCAAAATTTCAAAAGGTGTTATGGTCATAAGTATGGTACAAAGTTGATAAGCTTGAAAACTTTTTGAAATAGGTTAAATGAAATGTCGGGTGACTTTATTCGAAATATTGCGTCGTTTTATGTTATTTCTATTTTCATGACAGGGTGACAATCTCTGACGTCTTTATTATAGTGACATCGTGTTATGTACGATATTAATACATATAGATTAACATTTTACAACACCCGGCCACGTTGGGCCTATAAGTCACTTTAAATTTTAAAAGTTTCGAAAATCAATATACATGAAGAAAAATACCAGTAGATAATTAACATGCGAAAAAAATGGAAATTTGTCAACAGGAAAACTTGCATTACGTGATAAATTTTTAATAGTATTCACAACTACATAGCTACTCAATATGTACATGTAATTTAAGTAGTAATATAATTTCAAATAATTGTCTATTTCTTAAGAACATAAGGATGTACGAGCGAAATTTTTCTAACGTTATGAATATTTTCATACCCTGTGAGCTTGAAGAACATTAGTTTCTAAGACAAACAAGAGCAGAAAAAACATAGGTCACCGTACTCGTTTTAATTTTATAGGGCATTTTCTTCACCCACTGCTTAAGCATTTCTGAAATTTTGTAAAATTAGAAAAATGGTGGTACTTTATAAAACATATAATATCCTACTTAATCTTATAGGGATTTCCGGTCTTACAGGTTAATGAATATATTGTGATGTCAGTATTATATAAGCATAAATGTTACTAACAAATCTCTTTAATTCTTACATGTTGACATAATTATCCCACCCACTTTATTTTCAATGGAAAAAACGTAATTAGATCTACAAAAACAAATTCTGACGTTCAGATTTTCAAAATATTTTGCAGCATTAACGACACACAAAAATGCTTCAAATTTGAAAGAAAAAAATAGGGTCACCGTGCATCTAAGAGATTTATTAAGAAAAAACTGTTAAATCGTGGTGAATTTTAATATTTTTGTTCTTTGTGTTTTAATTTATATTTTCTAGATAATATAAAGTGCTATCTTGAAAACTGTTATTTCATTTATAGCTTAACAGTATATGTATCAGTCAAAAAATATCAAAACCAAACCTGATCTATTTTAATAGATATTTGAAATTACCTACCCCTACCCCATTGTAAACCTTACGTCAATTTTAGGCAAATGCCAGCCAAAAATAAGGGTGAAAAAACTTTTTTCGCGAAAAGCATAATATATTTGGTTAAATGGTACACTTTTAGCCATATTTTAATTATTTAGCATTAATTTTTGGCCAAACTTTTGTTAGAAAGCAATATTCAAAGAAACATTTTTCAAAATGGCGGATATCCTGAAAAAAAACCGCTCGTACATCCTTAAGAAAATGAACTTGCTATCATATCTGCCGTCTTAAATAACAGATTCGAAATATTTGAAACACAAGAGTAATGCTAATTTAATACTGATGTTAATTTCAAACACAAGAACGTTTACATGTACACATTCCATATACACAAATTCATTAGATTTAAATATATAACGAGTTGCTAAACATATCCACAATTTAAAAAGTTCATTCTTTTTTTCTTTGTTTCCTATTAAGTTTCTATAAAGATACAATCTCCGTCTATTCATGCTTTCAACTAAAAAGTTTGAAACATAAACATAACTATTTTGTACTACATAAGTAAGCTTTTCTAGGTCTGACAAGTTATCGAAATTTTTGTTCGATTATCTGGATTTACACAGCAACTTTATTCTTAAATAATTGTATCTTGGACAATTTAGTAGGAAATGAGTTTCATCCTCAGCAAAACGTTCATTCTTTGTTACAGATGATAGCATGTATTTTTCAGTTTCATAATCGTGTTTAAAATTGATATATGTTCGAAGTTTTGAAACATTTCTAACATTTTCACACCAGTTTCCTTTATGTAATAAAAAAATGAATCTTCAACATCTTTCAAATTTACATGAAGTTTGTTGTCATAACAATTAGACATATTCACCTGTTGTAAGATATACTTAATGTTAGAACACCATGTATTTCCAACAGAGTTATAATCATAAAGAAACACTTTCTTTGTCAGCCTTTCAACACACATATTTACAACACGATTCCAGAACCTCAGCATACTGACCCAACGTCTGTGTTGAGTTGAAATCCAACTCATATCTCTAGTAATTGCTAGAATCGGAGCGAATCTATGCACACCCATATAATATCTTATTGCTCTATTTTGTGTCATGTCTATCACATTATAATTCTTGAAACCCCATATTGATGAACAATAATCAGTAACAGGTACAACACAAGAATAATACATTTTAGAATATGTCTTGAAACCTACATCTTTATTACTTTGAATTTTCGGCATTATTGCATCGGCGTGAAGTTGGCAGTACAGCAGTAGCAGCAGTAGCAGCAGTTAACTGCTGTAACTGCTGGCAGTAGCAGCAGTTAACTGCTCCTACTGCCAGCAGTTACAGCAGTTAACTGCTCCTACTGCCAGCAGTTACAGCAGTTAACTGCTCCTACTGCCAGCAGTTACAGCAGTTTATTGCCTGTCGCAGTTAACTGCCACCAGTTACAGCAATTGATCGTGTTTGCTAACACCAGTTAACTGCTACTACTGCCAGCAATTATAACAGTTCATCAAGCTGTATTACCAGGTGATGAGAATGACATAAGGTATTTATTTTGTCAGTGTCCTACATATAATACTGCCAGCAATTAAATTGTGTTATTAAAATCATTTACAAGATTCCTTCAGATGTGTAATAGGCCGTAAAACCTACCCTTCTCGCGTATCGTTTAAAGATCATTAAAGCGTTTTTAATCTATCATGAATTATCTGCCCTTGAAACCGATATTCAAGGGCAGAAAATTAAGGATCAAGCCTAGGTACCTATGATCTTCAATACATATTTTCGTTCTAACTTTGATTCTCAGACAGTATACAAAGTTTAAAGAAATTCTGCCCGTAAGAAAAATTTTGCCCTATAGAAAATTGCCCCATTCACCCTTAAATTCTCCTGTAAACTATATAATACCAGCAGTTAAATGGTTTATAAGTCTCATTTATGTTTCTGCCAGCAGAGTGGTCTATGAGAACATATCACTTCCAGCAATGAAATGAGTCAAATGACCAATGAAAGCAGTTTTCTATGTGTTACTAGCAGCAGTCAAATGGTTTATAAGACCAGTATACCAGTTTTTTTTATATGTAACTACCAGTGATTAAATGTTTACAAGGCTCCTATTACTGCTAGCAGTAAACTGTTTATGACAGCAAATAACAAGGTTCCTGTTACAGCTAACGAGAGCAATTTACCAGTTTCGTATATATTTCTGGTGTATTAACTGCTGAAAGAAAACCACTTAAGTCGCATTCAGCCACGAGTCCCTAAAACAAAGAGTTCCCCTTGGAAACACCGCCCCACCTCACCCCGGGTTCCTCACAAACAAGAGCTTTCCCCGAATGGCGGCCAACCGTGCCGGGTGGGGGACGACCCCCTCCACAACGGCCACCCGGTCCGATCCAAAAGTCAAGGTCTCGGGCGGAGCTGGGGGTGCCCAAACTGAAAAAAGTGAGATTTTCCATATACGGCCTCGGACCAAGTTCGAGACCCGCTCACGGGTAAACAAGAGTTTTCCCGGGGTAGCCGCTATGCTGGCCCCCCATACACCGTCACCCTCTACAACGGCCACCCGGTCCCGTCCCAAAGTCAAGGTCCCGTAGGGTCCTCCAATTAACTGCTGTAAGCATTTTAGGCCACCCCCGCCTCACACCTCACCCCGGGTTCCTCACAAACAAGAGTTTTCCCCGAATGGCGGCCAACCGTGCCGGGTGGGGGACGACCCCCTCCACAACGGCCACCCGGTCCGATCCAAAAGTCAAGGTCTCGGGCGGAGCTGGGGGTGCCCAAACTGAAAAAAGTGAGATTTTCCATATACGGCCTCGGACCAAGTTCGAGACCCGCTCACGGGTAAACAAGAGTTTTCCCGGGGTAGCCGCTATGCTGGCCCCCCATACACCGTCACCCTCTACAACGGCCACCCGGTCCCGTCCCAAAGTCAAGGTCCCGTAGGGTCCTCCTATTAACTGCTGTAAGCATTTTAGGCCACCCCCGCCTCACACCTCACCCCGGGTTCCTCACAAACAAGAGTTTTCCCCGAATGGCGGCCAACCGTGCCGGGTGGGGGACGACCCCCTCCACAACGGCCACCCGGTCCGATCCAAAAGTCAAGGTCTCGGGCGGAGCTGGGGTCCCCCAAACTTCTGTCTTATTTGAAAGTCATGATTTTTATTTCTACAATGTACATTAATGAATACATTGATGAATGACTGCCCTTTCCTGTTTCGCAATTCTATTTTTAGTCGGGAGCTGGGTAATTCGACTTTAGCATACAACTTCCTTGAAACTGTTACTGTTGTTTGTATTTTTACTTCATTTATCGTTGAAAATAACTATTTGAATATTAATGCCTTTAAAATACATGTATTCATTTTATACAGAAAACGTGCCCGGGCCTAATTCGAAACCATCCCTTCCTATTTAGAAAAAAGCGAGATTTTCTACTTTCAGTTTCTTAAGATGCAATCCGGGGAGGTAATTACATCATAGTTAAGGCCAAAAGTGGAAATTAAATACACTATTCAATTTAGGCTATAGGATTGTCGTCTCGCGTGTTTCATTATGTTCCCTTCCTGTCTAAATAAAATGGTGGTGTGGTTGCCTTTAGTATTGTCACGTTAGTGGTTGGGACTCTGTACTCTGTCAATTCATTTCTAGGAACCTTTTATGTGCGATAATATTCATTCTTTCACTTATATGTTTTCCATTTCTCTTGTTATGTACAATAAATTTCATCTTAACACAAAAAATTATGCATAATTTTCTTTATTGGTAAGTCTCGCCAGCTAATTCGTCACATTACACAGTACAATTTTTTCTAGGCAAATTAATAACTAATTCTATTTGCACATGCATGCATCTCATACATTGTGCATTATATAAAATATTTCATACTTACTTGTAAAAAAATATTAAAATACGCACTGCACTTCTACGGTAGCACAGAGGTGACATAGATGTTTTTTATATTCATAAGTGTTACTTTATACGTACGACGATGTTTTTTATACTTGAACGTGCGCACCTATTACTTTATCCTAAGATTTATTTTATAGTATGTGCGATGATGTTTTTTGTACCAGTACGTGCGCACGTATTACTTTAAACGTACGAATATTTTTTTTATAGTATGTGCGATAATGTTTTTTGTACTAATACGTACGCACGTATTACTTTATACGTATGAAGATGTTTTTTTTTTTTTTGGTAATATGTGCGATGATGTTTTTTGTACTAGTACGTCCGCACGTATTAGTTATTACGTGCGCACATACTAATGAAAAAAACATCTATATCACCTCTGTGCCACCGTACACTTCCGATCTGTTATGGCTTTGCATAATACTAAGATCAGCGAAGTTAAAATGAAAATTTATATAAAAATACGGATGGATATTTAAGCAATGCTTATACCTACCTTACTATCACAGCTATTTAGATCGTTCATCTTTTTGCTGCTAAAATTAATTATTTTACAAAATAAATCTATACTACTATATTGTATAAATTAGTAGACCGTTCCTTAATAAAAAGTATAAAGCATCACTAACTTTATAATTGAAAAGTAACTCATGCAAATAGCAGTACTTCACTTCTACAAGTACAAGCATTTAACTCTTCTTAACTGCTGACAATAGCATCAGTTAACTGTATATTCTGGCAATAGCAGCACTTCACTTAATTATCTTCACTTGTGGTAGTACAAGCATTTAACTGTTCTAACTGCTGGCAGTAGCATTGTTTATGCACACACTCTCCAAATTATATACCGTTCCTTTATAAAAAGCATAAAGCATCGCTAACTTTAAAACTGAACATTTACTCATGCCAGCACTTCACTTCTGGTAGTACAAGCAATCTAACTGTTGTAACTGCTGGCATTAACAGCAGTTAACTGTTGTAACTGCTCGCAGTAGCAGCACTTCATCTTCACTTGTGGTAGTACTAACATTTAACTGTTGTAACTGATCGCAGTAGCAGCAGTTAACTTTTGTAACTGCCCGCAGTAGCAGCACTTCATCTTCACTTGTGGTAGTACTAACATTTAACTGTTGTAACTGATGGCAGTAGCAGCAGTTAACTGATGTAACTGCTGCCAGTAGCAGCAGTAGCAGTTAACTGCTCCTTCTGCTGGCAGTAGCAGCAGTTAACTGCTCCTACTGCTGCTACTGCTGTACTGCCAACTTCACGCCGATCATTATTGCACCTTATGCTCGACCTACTGATTTTGCAAGTATATCAGCAGTATGTGAAAAGTCTAAATGTTCATGTAAGGTAACACCTAAATATGTATACCTCGATAAATACGAAATACACATATTCCCTATTCTAAATGAAAAATTACTTTGCCTTTTACCTTTATTTCTAAAGTGTATAACCTTTGATTTTGACTCATTAATCATAAGTCTCCATTTTCTGCACCATTCATTTAAAAATGTTTTTCAGATAGCAACAAAATATCGTCAGCATAAAATAAACAACTAATTTCGTTATCATTGAACCTGACACCTTTGTTTAAACTTTTCAAACCTTCAATAAGATCATTGATAAAGTAAGCAAAGATTGTCAGAGAGCCGCTGTCTCCCTGTCTGACGCTCGACAAGGTCGGGAACCAGTCACTTAACATACCATTAAGTCTAACACAAGAAGATGTAACAGTCAAAATAGCCTTAATACAGTTATAAAATTTACCATTGATATTATTTGACAATAGTTTATATAAAAGTACATTTCTATCGACAAAGTCAAAGGCTTTCTGTATATCAATAAATGTGCCAAAGGTATCTTGCTTAGAATGACGTCTATTTCTGATAATTGTACATGCAGTATAAACATTTATTTATTTATTTTATTTAACTCTCATCAGCATACATAAATAAAATCACAGTACATTGTATTACATATAATATCTTAAAACATACTTAATGCTGCCACTCAATACTGAGTTACTTGAGACTATATATCATGATATAAATTATATCAGAGATTATATCATACAAAACAAACTCCACATTATATTGCACTTATAAAAACCCATATTGCATGCTATCACAAAATGGTTATTACTAATACTGTTGTTTTTCGTATTGTATCATCTCTAAAACCAATACTGTTGTTTTCTGTTGCTTTTCCTATTGCATCATGTTTAGCCCTATGCTTTTGTTTTCTGTTGTTTTTCCTACTGTATCATCTTTAGACCTATGCTGTTGTTTTTCAGATCACGGTTTTTGGTATTTTTCGTTAGGTGAGGAATCATCTTTAAAACTAATGCTGTTGTTTTCTGTTGTTTTTCAGATTGTATCATCTTTAAAAGTAATGCTGTTGTTTTTCAGATTGTATCATCTCTAAAACTAATACTGTTGTTTTTCCTATTGTATCATCTCTAAAACCAATACTGTTGTTTTTCCTATTGTATCATCTCTAAAACCAATACTGTTGTTTTCTGTTGTTTTTCCTATTGCATCATCTTTAGCCCTATGCTTTTGTTTTCTGTTGTTTTTCCTATTGTATCACCTTTAGACCTATGCTGTTGCTTTTCAGATCGCAGTTTTCGATATTTTTCGTCAGGTAAGTATCATCTTTAAAACAAATGCTGTTGTTTTCTATTGTTTTTAAGATGGCAGTTAAGTAAGTATCATCTTTAAAACTAATGCTGTTGTTTTCTGTTGTTTTTCAGATTGATCATGTTTAAAACTAAGGCTGTTGTTTTTCAGATTGTATCATCTCTAAAACTAATACTGTTCTTTTTCCTATTGTATCATCTCTAAAACCAATACTGTTGTTTTCTGTTGTTTTTCCTATTGCATCATCTTCAGCCCTATGCTTTTGTTTTCTGTTGTTTTTCCTATTGTATCATCTTTAGACCTATGCTGGTGTTTTTCAGATCGCGGTTTTCGGTATTTTTCGTTAGGCAAGTATCAGCTTTAAAACTAATGCTGTTGTTTTCTGTTGTTTTTCAGATGGCAGTTAGGTAAGTATCATCTTTAAAACTAATGCTGTTGTTTTCTGTTGTTTTTCAGATTTATCATCTTTAAAAGTAATGCTGTTGTTTTCTGTTGTTTGTCAGATTGTATCATCTCTAAAACTAATAGTGTTGTTTTTGCTATTGTATCATCTTTAGCCCTATTGCTCCTGTTTTCTGTTGTTTTTCCTATCGTATCATCTTTAGACCTATGCTGTTGTTTTTCAGATCGCGGTTTTCGGTATTTTTCGTTAGGTAAGTATCATCTTTAAAACTAATGCTGTTGTTTTCTGTTGTTTTTCAGATTTATCATCTTTAAAAGTAATGCAACCCGCCCGTTTAGCTCAGTAGGTAGAGCGTCGGTCTACGGATTGCAGGGTCGCGAGTTTCATCCTCGGGCGGGACGAATGTTCTCATTGACTATTTGATAAACGACATGGTGTCTGAAATCATTAGTCCTCCACCTCTGATTCATGTGGAGAAGTTGGCAGTTACTTGCGGTGAACAGGTTTGTACTGGTACAGAATCAAGGAACACTGGTTAGATTAACTGCCCGCTGTTACATGATTGAATACTGTTGAAAAACGGCGTTAAACCAAAAAAAAAAATTAAAAGTAATGCTGTTGTTTTCTGTTGTTTTTCAGATTGTATCGTCTCTAAAACTAATACTGTTGTTTTTCCTATTGTATCATCTCTAAAACCAATACTGTTGTTTTCTGTTGTTTTTCCTATTGCATCATCTTTAGCCCTATGCTTTTGTTTTCTGTTGTTTTTCCTATTGTATCATCTTTAGACCTATGCTGTTGTTTTTCAGATCGCGGTTTTCGATATTTTTCGTTAGGTAAGTATCATCTTTAAAACTAATGCTGTTGTTTTCTATTGTTTTTCAGATGGCAGTTAGGTTAGTATCATCTTTAAAACTAATGCTGTTGTTTTCTGTTATTTTTCAAATTGATCATCTTTAAAACTAATGCTGTTGTTTTCTGTTGTTTTTCAGATTGTATCATCTCGAAAACTAATACTGTTTTTTTTCTTATTGTATCATCTCTAAAACCAATACTGTTGTTTTTCCTATTGTAACTTCTCTAAAACCAATACTGTTGTTTTCTGTTGTTTTTCCTATTGTTTCTTCTTTAGACCTATGCTGTTGTTTTCTGTTGTTTTTCAGATCGCGGTTTTCGGTATTTTTCATTAGGTAAGTATCATCTTTAAAACTAATGCTGTTGTTTTCTCTTGTTTTTCAGATCGCAGTTATCTTTCGTTAGGTAAGTATCATCTTTAAAACTAATGCTGTTGTTTTCTGTTGTTTTTCAGATTGATCATCTTTAAAAGTAATGCTGTTGTTTTCTGTTGTTTTTCAGATTGTACCATGTCTAAAACTAATACTATTGTTTCCTGATGTTTTTCCTATTGTATCATCTCTAAAACCAATACTGTTGTTTTTGTTGTTTTTCCTATTGCATCATCTTTAGCCCTATGCTTTTGTTTTCTGTTGTTTTTCCTATTGTATCACCTTTAGACCTATGCTGTTGTTTTCTATTGTTTTTCTGATCGCGATTTTCTGTATTTTTCGTTAGGTAAGTATCATCTTTAAAACTAATGCTGTTGTTTTCTGTTGTTTTCAGATCGCAGTTAGGTAAGTATCATCTTTAAAATGAATGCTGTTGTTTTCTGTTGTTTTTCAGATTGATCATCTTCAAAAGTAATGCTGTTGTTTTCCGTTGTTTTTCTGATTGTTTCATCTCTAAAACTAATACTGTTGTTTTCTGTTGTTTTTCCTATTGTATCATCTTTAGCCCTATGCATTTGTTTTCTGTTGTTTTTCAGATCTCGGTTTTCGGTATTATTCGTTAGTAAAGTATCATCTTTAAAACTAATGCTATTGTTTTCTATTGTTTTTTAGGTCGCGATATGTTTTGTTAGGTAAGTATCATCTTTAAAACTAATGCTGTTGTTTCCAGTTGTTTTTCAGATTTATCATCTTTAAAACTAAATTAAAATGCTGTTGTTTTCTTTTGTTTTTCAGATTTATCATCTTTTAAAGTAATGCTGTTGTTTTCTGTTGTTTTTTTTCAGATTGTTTCATTTGTAAAACTAATACTGTTGTTTTCTGTTTTTTTTTCCTATTGTATCATCTCTAAAACTTATACTGTTGTTTTCTGTTGTTTTTCCTATTGTATCATTTTAGTATCATATTTTGACCTATGTTGTTGTTTTCTGTTGTTATTCAGACCGCGGTTTTCGGTATTTTTCGTTGGGTAAGTATCATCCTGTTACCATTTTGTTTAAGTCCAAATCCATATCCGATGTTTACCAATGAAATATACGTGTATTGGATTTTGTTCCTTGAGTCAAGTTGAACAGAAAAACTAGAAACTTGCAGAAGGAAAGATATAGTCAACTTTTCTACATTTTTAGCTCCACTATCCGGAGAATGGGGGGGGGGGGGGCTATACTATTCACCCCGGTGTCGGCGTTGGCATCGGCGTCGGCGTGACCCTTCTTGGTTAAAGTTTTTCGGCAACCTTTGTTTTTCTGTCATATCTTTGTTAATATTGCTTGTATCTTACTCAGTACTGTAACTTCACATAAACATTGTCCAGTATGCAAACAAAATATGTGTAGGGTTGAGCCCATTATACCCAAGGTCAAGGTCACCAAGGTGTTGTACTTAGGTTATTTTTAAGGTTAAAGTTTTTCGGCAACCTTTGTTTTTCTGTCATATCTTTGTTACTATTGCTTATATCTTACTGTAACTTCACATAAACATTGTCCAGTATGCAAACAAAATATGTACAGGGACTGGGCCCATTTTATCTGAGATCAAGGTCACCAAGGTCTTATACTTAGGTTATTTTTGAGATTAAAGTTTTTCGGCAACCTTTGTTTTTCTGTCATAACTTTGTTACTTTTACTTATACCTTACTGTAAGTTCTCATAAACATTGTCCAGCATACAAACATAATATATGCAGGGGCTGGGCCCATTATACCCAAGGTCAAGGTCACCAAGGAGTTATACTTGGAATTATTTTCATGTTAAATTTTTTCGAAAGCTTTATTGATAGACATATCTTTGGTACTTTAAAAGATAATGACTTGAAATTAAAAATATTTGTTTATAATCATCATCTGCATGTGTGGTTACATACCCCATAACTCTAATTGTATTTTTGACAGAAATATGCCCCTTTTGTACTTATAATATTTTTGCAATCTTTGCTTTCTGGATATTACTTTAATGCAATATAAGATAAAGACTTGAAACTTAAAATGTATCTTTATCTCCATCATCTGCATGTGTGGTAACAATCCCCATAACTCTGATTTGTATTTTTGACCAAATTATGCCCCTTTTACACTTAAATGTTTTTAACAAACTTCATTTTCTGGACATAATTTTGGTACTATATAAGATAATGACTTGAAACTCAAAATATATCTTTACCATCATCACCTGCATTTGTTGTAACAATCCTAATAACTCTAATTTGTGTATTTGATGGAATTATGCCCCTTGGTGTATCTTCCTTTTATAGTAGAGGTCTCTTATTCAGACATATATTCATTTTACTGTCAAATCCCCAAATAGTGGAGCATGCTGTCTTACGGACAGCTCTTGTTAATTGAGCAACGCCATTGGAAAACCAACATAGTGCATTTGCGACCTGCATGGGTCAAGACCTGCCTGCGCATATGCGCAGTCTGGTAAGGATCAATACTGTTTGCTAATGGTTTCTCTAATTGCAATATGCTTTGAAAGCGAACAGCGTGGATCCTGACCAGACTGTTAGGATGCACAGGCTGATCTGGATCCATGCTGGTCGCAAAAACGCACTATGTTGGTTTTCTAATGGCGAGGCTCATATGTGATTTATCAGATAATGAATTTGAAAAAAAATAATAAAGACAGCAACCTGAGAAATCACATAGAAGGGACATACATAACATAATTTTATCTTTCACAATATACATTAAGCTTCAAAGAGATACAATACAGACTGTGTGAGAAGGATAAAACATCAAGTTCTGGGTCCGCCGCCCCAATATTTCGAGGAGCGGCGAAATGCTTGAAATTTTTGAAAAGGCTAGAAAATATAATTGAAAATAAATACAGCGGTCTTCCATTTATCATGAAGTGCATCGGCGACTGACATGTACACAGAATCTTGTCATATCGCTGACACCTTGCTAGACCACCTTGGTGACAGGGTATTGTACAAATCGATAATCCGCAATGACCAAGGTCGCTGTATTTTCACGCACCGCAGACTCGGATTATAGGCAATACATTAATTTAATTAATGAAAGTTAATCGTATTTAATTGCTTACTTCCAAAATTGCAATTAATGTTGTGTCTCAAATTCTGCTGACAAAGGAAAGTATCTTGAGTAAAACACAAAGGCAAATCATCCCGATGTCTTTAGATGTCTTTACGTAAAATATATTAACTATTTTTGACACTTAAACATATTGTTTGAAAATCAAAGGCACCAATCATAATGATTAAATTCAATGCATGAAATGTAGAAAAATCCTCATAGATTTTACAGATCTAGTTAAATTAACAAGTATTACAGCTTCTACATAAAAATATAAAAGGCCAATCAGCCTCGCAATTTTGCATATCCAAATCGATCATTTGATAAAAAGAACCCTGAACTCCGTTCATTCAACCCTAAACAGTGAACTGCGTTTTACCTTTATAATGCCATTTAATGACTAAAATGCCACAAGGATTGGATTACCCCTTTAAGTCACGGTCTTGTGCTAGATCCCCTACTTAGGACATTACTGGTTTTACCCTGGCAAGACATTGTCCTATCTAACATCGTACTGCCATTACAGTGTTTAAACATAGTAAACTGTAAATAGGGTTGAAAACTCGAAAAAAAAAGAGTATGTTCAACAGATACTGAGCAGTCTAAGAAGTCGCCAGATTGCACCATTTACTCTAGCTTGCAAAATTTTCCCGGGGCCACCCCGGACCCCGTTCTTACGACTGATTTCCAAACTCTGGTCTGTTTTGAGACATACCGCATGTTTAGTGTTCAACCCGTTTACAGTTGGACACTACGCTTGCCTCTTTGATTGTGTCTGACGGAAGAGGGGGAGGACTCTATGATAAGCAGTTTTTAAATCCTACCAGGACTGAACTGTTTTGATATCTGTCTTCTGGCCTGTTTCGTCGGGCCCTTAAGGGTGTTTCTCTTGTTGCTCTGTCTTCTGAAAAGGCATTGAGTACATACGTTTTTGGTTCTAAAGGTTTGTTTTTTATATTTTTATACACGAGCAATTTTTGTGTTTTACATGCCATGCCTTTTTGTTTCCATTACGTGTGTTAGAGATTCACCTGGAGGGGATTACTTTTATTTACACTGTCCCGTGTCTTTGGAACATGGTGGGGGTAAGAGTGAGGTTGGGTGCGCACCATAAACCGGTTTAAGCTCCCCAGTGGTGTTTTTTGCCACTGACCGTTCCAAGGCGGTGCCCCACTGTGTTCCTTTGTTTGTTCGTTTGGTCCTCTTGTGTAGGCTTTGTGTGTGTGTGCGTGTATGTGTGTGTGTTCATTTGTTTGTTCGTTTTGTCTTCGTGTGTTGGCTTTATGTGTGTGCACGTGTATGTGTTTGTGTTGCGCACGTCTGCGTGCTGTAGGTTTCGTTTTGGGGAGGCTGCGATTTTGGTACGTGGCATTCCCTGTTTGATATTTGTCTTTGTTTTTTAGCTAAAATGAAATATCTCATGTGCTATATAATGGATAGAAGATTCATTTAAACAATTGATAGTGTATTGCTGTGGCAAGAAATCCCCTACCAGCGAGAAACGTTGTTAGTGTTCGTCCCTTTTGGTTGTTGGCAACAGTGTTAGGATCCAAATGCTTCAAGGCATAACAAAAACTATTTTTACTTAAATTTTAGTTGTGATCTTGACCTACAAGCAGGGATCACTTGTGTACAGCACTAAGACCTATCATTGCACATAAATATTATGGAGTGGAAAAACTATACTTGACCTTAAATAGTGACATTGACTATTAACCGACAACCATGGGTCATGCGCACGTCAAATCATCTAACCATGGGGAACATTTCTGAATAGTAAGAAGAGGGTCATGACGACACTTAATCGCTCACCTTAGTAATATGAGCCACGTTTCAAATGACAAACTGACGCTAAAATATTATAAAGTAGGTCAGTAGGTCATATTCATGGTCACTGAAAGTCAGTTTTAAGATTGGTGTGCAAAACTGTACATGTCATCCAAATTTCATAGCTGTATCTTAAACAAGAGGGTCATGATGACCCTGGATCGCTCACCTGAGTAATATGAGCTACATGTTTCAAATGTCAAACTGATGATAAAATATTAAGATAGTCAGTAGGTCATATTCATTGTCAATGAAATTCAGTTTTACGATTGGTGTGCAGGTGTGTAAAACTGTGTGTGTCATCAAAATTTCAAGGCTGTATCTTAAAAAACAACAAAGTAGGTCAGTAGGTCAAGGTCACAGTCAAGTGACATCATATTACTTGGGGTCATCAGGTAATTATAATTAAACAGTCTTGGAAATAGGATCAAATGATTTTTTCCTATATAACTCACATAAAAACTAAGTGACCCCAGGACGGGGCCTCATTTAAACCCAGGCGCATTATTTGAACAACTTTGGTAGAACACTAAAAGACAGTGCATCAAACCAAATATCGAAAGCCTAGGTCGTATGGTTTCAGACAAGAAGATTTTTAAAGTTTTTTTTCCTATATAAGTCTA